>NC_081413.1:657147373-657451528 GCF_030272615.1 Cryptomeria japonica
TCTTGTTTCTAGAAGCCCCTTTACCACTTAATTCGTTCTTATTTCTGTACATAAACCCATCAGGAAGCATGATTTTTTGCATATAAGCTCACCCAAATATTTTACAATTATTTTTCATCAAGATTCCCTTAGGAGCTGGCAGATCCTAGTTCCATACTTTAATTTTGTTTTCTCAAAAGACAATCCTAAAAATCCATGCATTGCGAACAACTTTTTACACCTTTGTTGGTTGTGGTGGCATCACAGAGAGTTTACATCAATAAATGAAGAACATGCCAATGCTTTTAATGTAGTAGTAGAAGTCTATCTCTTATTCAATATCTCTAGTGAAACCCCCAAGATCTTTTGTTGGAGTAGAATTTGTTATATTATATAAAGGGTCTTGTCCTTTGTTGATGGGATATTCATCTACCTCAAGAAATAACTATTCTTTTCTCCAACAAGAAGTGGAACTAAATGAAGATCTAGCACCATGAAATGAATCCTCAAAAGGATTACTATAGTTAGTTTTGGTAGATAATGATCTGGGTAAAATACTAATGTGGCTTTAGGAAACATTATGTACTAGCTTAGCATACTCTAACAACTTTGGTGCGACATGCTACATCCAATTAAGTCTCCATCGGTATCTCTATTGTGTTTATGGATTGGGATTCAATGTACTTTTTTTATATACATATTTTACTTTCAACTAAGGAGGTTTGTATGTACTTACTTGTCTTTCGATTGTATCCCTATTTCAAGAATTTCTTCTATCAACAAATCATTTATTGTAATTTGTACAAGTGGAAGCTTGAACATGCCTTCCATGCTAGCCTTGTTGATACGTTCAACACCATCTTGTGCAACAAATATTAAGAACTCTAGTATTTAATTGAAGAGTGAGTAGTAGGGACAATCTAGGACACTTACAGAGGTTTTGCAAGAGAGATAAATAGACCTAAATATTATGGCTTAATAATGATCAATAGCTAAACAGATAAGAAACTCTCAATATCAAAATGAATTTCTCAATTGTCTTTACTAGAAATGGATAGATATGCTAATAATGGCTTTATGACTGTATGCCAACTTTAGAATCAATCCAAGAAGAGCTAGAACTAATATGAGATATATAGATTTATGATCTCTATAATATAACAATCCCATAATTATTTTTCCACGCATCTATACCAAAACACAAACATCATGCTAGTGTTTAGCCATAACAATTGATATCCTAATTATAGAATGTGAATATGTACATAACTAAGAATAAAGATTAAGAAAAACTAAGAAAGATGCTTATTGCAAACATAAATGACTAATGGACAAGAATTGAATTCATTGTAGATAGTTTTGAATATCAAATTCACTTATTTGTGTGCATTTAGTAACTCATGTACTTGTGGCCAACCATTTATCTCTTTGATAAATAAAGCACTTATTAATAACATTAAATGAATGAGTAATTATGTTTTAGTTGAAATTGATAATAAAATATTTTATTTCAGGACAACTCACACTATTCCCTATCATATTTTAGACTCTCGGTTTTGTTAGTAGTGGTTTGATGTCTTTGGAGTTGATCATTGCATTTCATTAGTTATGTTTGGCAGTATACTTCCAACCTGTGCCAAAATGGGAGCTATGGAATAGGGTATGGACATCCATCAAAGCATTAAAGATAGAGGAATTTTGTCAAATGTAGTTGCAACTGCTCTATTAGCATGTATGCAAAATGTGGAAGCATAGACAAGGCACGAGAACTGTTTGATGGATTGCCTCAAAGAAATGTGGTTTCCTGGACTACAATGATTTCTAGATATGCACAAAATGAATTTGTTGAGAAGGCTTTAGAAACTTTCAAGAAAATGCAATCAGCAGGTGTAAAGCCAAATTCCACGACCATTGCTACTATCCTCCCTGCTTGTGCCTAAATGGGAGATTTGGAACAGGGTATGGACATTCATTGAAGCATAAAGGATAGAGGAATTTTGTCAGATGTTGAAGTTGCAACTGCCCTGGTAGACATGTATGCAAAATGTGGAAGCATAGACAAGGCACGTGAACTATTTGATAGAATGCCTAAAAGAAATGTTGTCTCATGGACTGCAATGATTGTTGGATATGCACAAAAAGGATTTGTTGAAAAGGCTCTAGACACTTTTAAGAAAATTAAATTGGAAGGCATAAAGCCAAATTCCACAACCTTTGCCAACATCCTCCCTGCCTATACAAAAATGGGAGCTTTGGAACAGGGTATGGACATCCATCAAAGCATAACGGATAGAGGAATCTTGTTAGGTGTTGTATTTGCAAATGCCCTGCTTGACATGAATGTAAAATATGGAAACATGGACAAGGCTCATGAATTGTTTGATACAATTCCACAAAGAGATGTGATCTCATGTGAACAATCAACATGCACATATATGGGAGGAAGGGATTTCTACTACAAAATTGAATGCTCACTCCTCAATCATAGTTCTATGGTTTTACGAGATTAAACTAGGGCAATTAACCACCACATGTATATTTTTTGCAACAAGAAATTAAAAACTAGGGTAATTTGAATCTACCTCCTGCGCAGGATTGCAAGCAATGCCACAAATGCCTTTGATGCGGGTTTGATGTTCTTGGGGGTTGAAGTCACCATGGATGCCTATACGGGATGGCAATGCACAAATGAATTCCCCTCTTCTTTTTTTTATGTAATGGCCGTTGTCGTTGAAATTACGACGAACTTGAGCACTTTTTTTAAAAAAAAAAATCTCATTGCTAATGCCTTCTTCGTCGAAACCAAATGGAAAATTATCATCGAAATTACGACGAATGTGGGCATTTTTTCAAAAAAAATCAAATTTGGCCATAATATACCCTCTCCGTCAGAAACCTCGGTCAGAAATCTAGTCCAAATGTATTAGTGTGGTAGGTCTAAGTCTAGAACTTGGCATGCTATGTCTTTTTGTAAAGGTCCCACTCTGAGGGATAATGTCACCATTCCTTTAGATGAATGCTCTTCTTCACCATATGCTTTGAATGTGATCTTTTTTAGGGGATCAACTGCATCTTCTAAATAACCCAAGGCATGGACAAGACTCAAAGAGAAAATGTTCAAGCCAACTCCCCCATCTATTAGGACATGTATAACAAGCATTCTATGAATGAGGACTTCAATTTGCAAGGAAGTGCTATGGGGATTTTGCAATGAATCAATGCTTGGATATGAAGGAGATGAACTTTGAATATGATCCTCTGAAATAGGCTTGATGGGTATATTGTTTGGTAAAGATGCTATGGAAGGTTCTTGTAAGCTTTCAAGAGGTGTAGGAATAGATGCCTTTGGAGAGTCAATTTTCTTATGGGGGGTTGAGCCATTGCTAGACATAGGAGCACAATTTTGATCTTCTTTAGCCAAATCCTTTAGGGATCTCTTTAAGAGGTGCATAAAAGAGCCACCTTTCTTTTGAGATGTATTGAATCCTTGTGAGGTTTTAACATAGTTGGAATTTGATTTTGGACTTGTTTGATTTCTCTGATATGTTGACTTGTTACTTGTAATTTGCTTTGGTATGTCATGTTGATATGGTTTTCAGCTATTTCAAATGTTTCTATTTCCATTTCAGGGGTTTGATTGTCTAAATGTTGCTTTTATAAGTGATCAACTATCAAGGTAGATACGATAGAGTGATATGACACTAAAAGAGGATTCAAGTATTTAAATTTTTCCAAGTTTTTCGATCTTTGGTTTTGGGAGTGCAATGATGATGATTTGATAAGAACCAAATCCAGTAGGAATGATCTATCCTACGATGTGGGACAAGATTTTTCTGACCAAACATTTCAGTTTCATGATAAAGGATGATTGATCCTGATGAGAAACTATGTTTGAGTGATCAGTTTACCAAATAGGGTGATAATGCACTTTAGGATGTTTTAGATTTTGAACTTGTTAGGGGTAAGCACTTGAAAATATTGGGGTGTTTACCTTCTAGAGTCTAATTTTGACGAGTGATAACTTGACCAAGCAAGCCCAGCAGATAATCTAAGCACAGACTGACATATAACAGTTGTTTATGTTTACTGCAAATTGATCAGGCATAAATAACAAATCCAAAACAGGCATGCAGGACACAACTCTAGATTGACAAATGCAGAGTTTCATACGATAGGATATGTAGTTTAGAATGACACAAGATATGAGTCTGTATGATAAAGAAAAAATTTTCATGTAAAAAGCAAAAGCTCGTACGACACACTTTTATGAACCATACGACAAAATAGTTGACTCGTATGACATAAAATGTTGTGTAATATGACACAAGATTTTATGAAAATAGGCTCGTATGACAAAGATCCTAACTCGTACGACAAGTAATAGAGTAGAGATTAAATATTTGTTTGGTGGAATTTTTTATAATTGAAGTTTAATGCTTTGCTTATGTCTTCCAATTTTTTGGATGTCTGATTTGTCAATTTAGGGATGAATACACAACAAATAGATGATGTGATAAGTGACTCCAAGCATGCTATAAGGAAGTTGGCTAAGAATGAAAACCTTTGCTTGCTGACTTAGGTACATACCCAATAGCTAATCAAAATACGACTGATGAGTCTCACGCAATGGATTCTCAATGCCATATTATCTGACTCCAAATGCTAATGGGGGCATGATATGGCAAGTGTCTTAGGAGAGTTATTATCTCTCTTGCACAAAGATTATCACCCTTTCGGAGGTGAATCAGGTAGCTTCTATTTTAACCAACACTAGTAAGGGATCCATTCGGCGTGTCAGGGTATAAACTCAATTAAGAGGTCTCCCATCCTTGAAAACCAAGGTTTGATATACCCAAAGGTACAGAGGAGAGCTATTCCCAAGCACTTTCATTTCTTTGATTTTCATCAAAAACACATTTATTTTATAGTGGGCTGGATTACTTGGCATTAGCCATTCCTATATAGGTTGTTCCCCTCTCGCCGGCCTTAATGGCTAAGAGTTATTACTCCTCGGGAGGCCAGGCCTGCTAAAGAAATGCACTAATGAAATCAAAAGATGAGTCTAGCTTTTTGATCACCTAAGAAAGGTGAGAGCATACTCGCCTATCATCAAAGACACAAAATACATGATAGTTCATTTCCTTTAGCAAAATTGAAGTGTGCCTAGAAAACTTTAATGAATACAAAAAGTTTAGTTGAATTCATAGGTAACCTACAAAATAAAATCATTAGTAGTCATGATTTGTGTTTTGAATTATGTCTTTGACAAGCCTATCTTCTTAAATCATCCTGCAGAAAAGAGTTAGGCTGCCAAAAATCTCACAAAACAGTCAAGGTTAGCATTAGAAAATATCAGATTAAAATTAGAAAACTCTAACATGTAGTTTATCAAATAAATCATAGATGCAGAAATTCATAAGACATGATTTATCATATAGAACGACGTATATTTATATTTTGCACAAAGACAAAATGAACTTGTATGACATAGGATTTTGTAGCCATAAATTCATACGACACACATTTAGCTCTTGTACGACAATGTAAAGAAGCTCATATGACACAGGATCAGCTATCTTGCAATGAGTAAAATGATTTTGTATGACAGAAGATCACCTTATACGAGCTAGGATGGCCTGTCGTCTTGGGCTAAAAGGAAGTTCATATGAGATGGAAAAGCAACTCGTACGAATTTCTGAAACAGAGCTAGACAGAGATGAAGTTTGTTGAAGATGAAGAGGCCAAAAATGATGATTCTGGCCCCATGGTGGGGTGGGCGCCAAAATATCATGCTCTGTGAAGTGTACGTATACCTGCAAACACAATGCACTCAATAAATCATTACAAGAAATGGTTAGTGAATTAAAACAATGAAATGTAAAACCATAGCTAATCAACGTATTGCCTCCTAGTAAATGTGAGTATAAAAAATGCTCTCATATCTGTTTATGCATATTCTAGTGACTTGACTACACTTAGATGGAGGATTTGAATGATTAAAAGGCATTATCTAGCAATAATAGCATGATTAAGCTACATGAGTTCATGATAATTCCAGAAAATAGGCTAGAATGAAGATGCAATTAAGCTAAGATTTGAACATGATAGCAATGCTTGAAATGATAAACTAGAAGCTAGATGCCTATATTAATAATGCTTGAATGCAAATGATATGAATCAAATGATATGAAATTGGGACCCTTTGTGCTAAAAAATGAGGTCTATTTATAGGATTTCCCAAGGCTAGGGGTGATGTGGCATGAACCAACGGTCAAGATTTGATCTGAAGATATCAATGGTTAAATTGGAGGAGGATGGGAAAGGGGGTTGGATTAAAGGGAACATCTGTCATCTCTATGGTGACAAGTGTAAAGAGGCTTCTAGAAGAGGTTAGATGAAAGGGAACATGTGGGTAGGTAGAATGTGTTAGGTTTAGGAATGCTTAGGTTTAGGAGTGGTAGAAGTTAGGAGAATTTGAATTTAGAAATTCAAATAATAGGAAAAGGCTAATTAATTTCAACAACTCATAATTACTTTGTTTTAATTAATTAGGGGATTTAGAAGAAATGATTTTGATGGAGGGAATTAATTAATTTGAGTTAATTAATTAAAGGGGATTATTGAAATGAACCTATTAAATAAATCCTTATATTTATTAATAAGTAGATGAAAGGGGAAATTTAATCAAATTGCTTAGTAAATTCAATTAAATAGGAAAGGAGGATTAATTAATTAATTGCTTATTTAATTAATTATCTTCTGACCATTTTTTAGGTGTATACAAGTAGGCCCACCCAAGTGTATTGAAAATCCTCTAACAAGGTGGTTCATAGTTGTGGATCTGAAATCCTCTAAAAGGGTAGTGTTTAGCAGGACTTATCTCTTAACAGAGATCTGGATTCCTAACAAGATTTGTTCTGGTGAAGAATGGTGTAAGGCCTTAACCGGTCTAGTTACTATTATGTAGATAGTTGACTTGTGAGTTTTACTCATCGTGGTTTTCCCACTTGGGTTTCCACATCAAAACATCTTGTGTTATGGTGATTGTTCTTCTGTGGGTGAATGCTTTATTTGCTATTTGGCTTGTTTATGTTTCAACTGGTTTATTATTTAATTTGCTACACTGGTCTGTAGTTAAACTGCTTAAGAGTTTGTTTAAATTATTGGGTTTAGTAATTCACCTTCCCCTCCTAGTATTCAACAATTGGTATCAGAGTCTCCCTTTCTATAAGTCTAACCACTTGGAAGGAGATATGGGGGAATACGGAATGAGGGAACTCACTCACCATCTTACCGAGTCTAAGAGAGCCTATGATGAACTCAAAGTCAAGTATAAAGATTCTTTAGCCAAGAGAAGATAACTTGTTGAGAAATTGATGGAATTTACTTAAAACAACTCTTCTGATGAAGAAGACATGGAGGCCCTAATCGAAGAAGTGGAAAAATTGAATGAATCCAAAACTAACCTAAGGATGGAGTTGGAAGGACTGACTATCAAGAGGAGTCAGGAGCTAGAAAATAGAAGAAAATCTAAAGATTTGGTAAAGGACAAGGTGCATGAGATCTCTCAGTTGAAACAAAAAATCGGTAGTGTAGACACCTAAAATTGTCATGTCTAATTAAATAAATATTTTATTTATTTAATTATCTAAGCCTAATTCTTCTATTAATTAAATAAATCTTTATTTATTTAATTAATTCATTTATCCTCTTCTAGCCTTATTTCTCATTTAAATAAATACATTTATTTATTTAAATTATCCTTTTCCTAAATTAAATAAATATCTTATTTATTTAATTGATCCCACTTCTACTATTAATTAAATAAATCCTTATTTATTTAATTAATTCATTAGATTTTTCTACACATGACACATGTCATTCATCTCTTAATTCCTACACTACCTACCTCTTTCATTATTTTGGTATTTCTTCTACCTACCCTCTAATCCTAGCTGACCTCTCTTTTTACACCTCTCAATCTTAACCCTCCATTTCTTATTCTGTCTTCTATTTAAGGAGATGCTTCCTTCATTGTCAAAGCCTAATGACTAATGACTGATTTTGGAGTACTTGGCTACACTACGATCCTACTTGCAACCACATTCCATTCTTTGTTGAGCTCTTGTGCATATAAAAATCTGAGAGCAAATATATCAAGCAAGATCAATGGAGATAGGAAGAATGGAGATCAAAACCCTATTGGACATGTGATGGTATAATCTTTGTGATTTTGAGTTATTTGCATTGTCTTAGGTAATCTTCATATGTTATGGTGGATCTTTGTTCATTGTTAGGCTAGGGTTTAGTGGTTGAATTCATTTAGCCTTTCAATATTGTTGTTATTGTTATCCATTTTCACCATATACATTTTGGCACGCCTGGTGGGACTCTTGTCCCTTTGCATTTAACATTTTTGTTGCAGATTTTGCATTTTTGAAGTTGCAGATCAGACAATTTTCGACGACATTTTAGGTTTTTCCGCGTCTACGAGCGTTCGGATCGCGTTTTTGTGTTTTAGAAGCGTCTGCAATATCGTGAATCACGTCTGTGTTTTTGTCAGAATTTATTTTGCAGGTTTTTGGAGCCGCGTCTATGAATTGAAAATGCATCTGTGTCGAATCTTCCCGCGTCTGTGTTCGAAAAAAACGTCTGCGTTCTGTGAGCGCGTCTGTGCATCACAGAACCGCGTCTGTGTCATACAGACGCGTTTGTGTCTGGTATAACTGCGTCTGTGCTTTCTGTTTTGCAATTTTCAAATTTTTCTTTGATTCGGGTTTTCGGATTTTATACTTAGGGTTTCAGATCTAGTTTATTATCGGCTAACCCTTGCAGATCTAGCTAACTAAGTTTGTGTAGCTTGCTTTGGAGGCAAAAACGTTTTTGTTGAAGGCCCCTTTTTCACAAAGTCTTTTGGGTTTTTCTAAAATTTACCTAACTTGTGTTCTTGCAGGAAGGGGTTATCATTTGAAACAACCCAAACTACTAACAATTTTGTTGCAGGGCCTTTGCTAGGGTTTTGTAATTTTGTTGTGTGCCTTGTTTTCATAGACTAGCAAACACTTCAATTGGTGCACTAAAATTGAATCATTGTCTTTTGTGTCTTGAGCAATAGGCTCTTTTTGTTTAATCTTTAGAGGGCCTGTCTTCCCGTGTGGTCATTAGGACTACTAGTGAGAAGAGAACGACCCAAGTGGTAGCGAGGAAAACCCACCTCATCCAAACCACTATAATCAAATGTATTCATGGTGAAAACTATGAATAACGTGTGCTGATTAGTTCATACCGACACTATGTCTCCCCATAAACCCGTTTGATCAAATTTATTTGATCATTTGTAGGGCGTAACCCTTACCGGCTGGGAGCCTTCTGTATTTACAAAGCTGAAAGTGCCACATGTATGGCCACACGAGCAGATGCCCTTACTAGCACCTTTTTGTTTTAGAAGCCCAAATCCTTCTAGTTGTTGGGGTAGGAGGTCGGACCTCTGGTAGCGGCCCACACACATACGGTTCTTAGTAGAGATACAAAGTTTTCCATGGGGAGTTTTCATGGGGACTGATGCTTGGCTGACCAGAGAAGTGAGTGCCGAGGGTGGAGCTAGTGAGGTCAAGCATCTAAGTATCTGCTCTGAATAGCGTAGCCTCGGGGGTAAAACCCTATGTGGGATCAACAACTATTGTCTTGGCCAGCCCTAAGATTTGTGCTTGTCTTATGCTAAACACTCAAACATTCAAGACTAAACAACAAAACATTGTGTCTTTTGTGTCTTCAAGTGTATGCAAAACTTTTTACATCAAACAACACACTTTTGGAGTTTAGACAATTTGCAAACATTGAGTCATCAACATTGTGTCCTCTTGTCACGAAAAACAGTCAAATAGTCAGATTTGGTCACAACAAAATAACTTCACAGATTGGAAAAATTGTACGAAGTTTACAGAAATGCGTCTGTGTCTATTTTAACCGTGTCTGCGTAATCTAAGCGCGTCTGTGAAGGGCAGAATAGCGTCTGTGTTTTTATCAGCGTCTGTGTCCAACAGAGAAGCGTCTATGTCTGGGAATCGCATCTGTGAAGCATACAGAGGCGTCTGTGTCAGGAATTGAAAACTTTAACAGTCCAGCAAACAAAGAAAATCAGTTTCAGAATACTTGAGCTTCCTAGGTTGTCTCTTCAGGTTTCATCTAGCATTCAACCTGTCCTAAGGTCTCATACAGTCCATCATTGCTTTACGTCTCATTTTACATTCATACTTGTCTAAAAACTTGAGTCAAAAAGGTCACTTGCTTGTCCTCACTATACTTTGTCAACACATTACATACAACAACATTTTGCTAAGTGGTCCCTCATCAAGGTTTCTTACCTTTGGGTCTCATTTGGTCTTACTTAGGGTCAAGGTCAGCTTACCTCATCAAGAGAAACTATCCTCTCTTTGGAAGTCACACCTACTCTACTACTTACATACTTGGTCTTACACTTGGGACATTGCAAGTACACCTCAAGATTCATTTACATTCCATACAACTCTTGGTCTTCCATACTCTTTTCACTTTTCATCTAGTCTCTCACATCTTGGTCAAACACCTAGTTCATGGTTGAAACCCGCCTTCAAAAATCTAGGAGAATAGCTAAAGAAGCTCAAGAGTCCGCAAACATGAGTTCTTATGAGTATGACAATGATTTATTCTACAATCCTGAGCACACTACATTACCAGACATGAATGTTTATAGAAACAATCCAAATGTGGAAAGCGCAAATACTATAAACAACAATGCTACACACAATGACAATGTTGACAACTCTTCAATACTATCAGCAGACATAGAAGAATCCATAATGAATCCTCATTTCAATAGATTGGTTGAAGAGATAATGAGGAGAGATTGTCAGTACTTTTTACACATGATGGCACAAAGTGGAGCTAAAATACTGCATGATTTTGACTTATCTCAACTTATGGAAAGTCGACCCTCACAACAAACTCAACCCAACATGGATCAAAGGAGACCAAATAGTGGAGGAAATAGAGGAACGAATAATATGATGCCTGAATCACCATCAGTTTTGCTTCAAAAACTAGCAATCCCACATACACAAGCTCAAACGTATGATACTTACACTCAAAGACCATCATGGAGGCCTTATGCAGACAAATATGCACAATTACATGCTCAAGGTATGGATCAATCAAAACAAGTGGATACTCAAAGACATCCTCAAAATTTTGACACAAGGAGACCTCATGTCAAAATTGGGGGCAACATAATGGAAAATGAAATGCCTATTGAGTATGGTATATATGCACAAAACAGATATGGGGTCCCTCAACATGAAGTTATGCCAAGTGCTCCATATATGCCGCAACAATATAGACCTCCATATGGACATGTCTACGATCAGTATCATCCATACATGCAACAAGCTCCTCCTCAAATGGGTGTTTCAAACATGGGGTATGCTACAAGAAATCAATCTCCTCCCAAGAATAATTTGGAACAACAAATTAGAGATCTACAAAAGAAGATGGAGGACATGAGTACATCAAAACCAACATACACTATGAGAGATATATGTCCTTATCCCTTTGATAAGAGCATTCCAATGCCCCCATTTCCTGCACACTTTGTGATGCCAAAATTTGACAAATATAGAGGGAGAGGAGACCCCAAGGCACACATAAGACAATTCTTCACAGCCTGCATTGAGGTAGCGGCAGAAGAAACATACTTGATGAGGTTGTTTCCACAAAGCTTAGGCGATCAAGCTATGGAATGGTTTTCTCAATTACCTCCCGGTATTAAGTCATGGGGTGACTTGGCAGAGGCATTCATTCAGCATTTCTCCTACAACATAGAAACAGATGTCTCAGTTACTACCTTGTGCAATACTAAACAAAAGGAAGGAGAATCTTTTGCAACATTTTTACAAAGATGGAGAAACTTAGCTAGCAGATGCTCTTGCGAAATCCCGCAGAAACAAATGGTGGAAATGTTCACACAAAATGTTAACAAGGCTATTGGCTATGATCTTAGAAAAGCTTGTTTGTCTACATTCAAGGATGTTATTGAAAAAGGCCTAGCAACAGAAAAGGTCTTAATTGAACAAGGAGTTATCAAGATATTTAAAGAAAACAAAGATGACTTTAAAGGAAAGGACAAACCAAAATTTTGGAACAAGAACAAGAATACAGTTAATGATGGCGTGGTTGATGCCAATACAGTGAGACCAAAGTTTATCTTTTCTGGATCAAGTTCTACAAACAATCAAGTGAACAATCAAACGACTTCTAAACCACGAAGGAAGTACACCCCATTGGGAGAACCACTTGAATCAGTATTCAAAAAGCTTGTGGCAAACACAGTGATAACAGTTCCAGATTTTCCTCCATATGAGCCAAAGGTCAAACCTAATTGGTGGAATGATGATGAGTTTTGTGAATTTCATAAGAGCAAGGGTCATAAGACAAGTAATTGCCATCGATTGAAGAACATTGTGCAAGATCTCATTGATAGAGGCAACATTGAGATTGAGGGACATTCATCTAATCAAGAGCATGAGATGTTTAAGGAACCGTTCCCAAAACATGACAAAGGAAAAGGCAAAGTCATAGATGATCAAGCCAATTACACTAGAGCACCTTACAATTATGATTCTACTATCAATCACATCTCGATGGACAATCATATTTCTACTATTACTATCAAGAACAAAAATCCTAAGAATCCTTCTCAGAGACCCAAGATTGTCCTAAAGGGTGTGGGATCTTCCTCCGAGTCTACTTCTGAATGTCATGTTACAACTCATCGAGGTAAAATCACGTTGCCAGGTGCCTCCACTAAGAATACCAATTCTTCATCAATCAAGCCTGAGTATGACCTTGTAGAACAGTTAGGGAAGACACCCACGCTCATCTCCATTCTTGAGCTTCTACGCATATCCCCTGCTCACAAAGCTATCCTTGACAAAATCTAAGAGACACTGCCATCCCTACTGATCTGAATGTGGACTAGTTCCAAGCCATGGTGGGATACCTATCCGTTCCACACTCCCTCACATTCACAGAAGCTGATGACGCCTCCATAAGTCAGCCACATAATGCACCTTTACACGTTGAAGCCTTTATACATAAACATCGAATAAAGCGAGTCCTGATAGATGGAGGAGCAGGTCTAAACATTTGTACTTTGAGCACCATTAGACAATTGGGATATTCTGACAAAGCTGTGAATTCTACAAACCAAATCACCATCAAGGCCTATGATGATGAAGAGCATTCATCCAAGGGCACAGTTACCTTACCGCTAAGAATTGGGCCAGTCACAAAGGATGTGGTTTGTCAAGTCCTAGATCTGGATCTCACATATAACATATTGCTAGGACGTCCTTGGATTCATGAAATGAGGGCAGTCCCATCGACATACCATCAATGCATTAAGTTTCCTCATAATGGAGTCGAGGTAACGGTCAACAGTGATCCAAATCCGTTCATATATTGCAATAACTTGAGATCACATACTGAGACTATAATTCCCAGTAATCGTGAGGCTACTCCTTCTTCGACGTACATTGATCCTGAGTCATTAAAACCCTCGACATCCAAACAAGGTGAACTTAGAAGCAAGTTTCAAGACAAAGGCATGGGAGAATACACTTTGAATCAGACAATGTTTTTACGACAAGTCATGAGTTCTCCAAAAGATATGGGAGGCCACATCCTAACAAGCAAATCTCCATCATGATACTCAAATGGGATCCTACTACCTTTCAAAGATGGGGTGAACTAGAAGAGGAAAATTTATACAAAATGCTCTACAAAGATGTTTAAGAGGACACACAAGATCAGATTATTATACCCTGTGAGAACTATGGCAAAGGCTTCAAAATTCTGCAAAGATTCGGGTATGATGGAAAAAGCCCTCTCGGGTTACGCAAAGAAGGCATCATGGAGCCCTTACAACCTGAGTTAACTACAAGAAGGGAACGCTCAAAGGGACTTGGTTTTCTGAATTCCAAGATACACAATAAAAGAACAAAAGAGGCATTGTGAATCAAAGTTGCCGAAATTCAACAAGAGGACTACTATTCCACAGATTCTAATGAGTGGGAATGGGGTTCAGACAAATCCTCCAGTGACTATGAGCTCACCGAGACATTCAGAGAACCAGATGAACCCACAAAAGAGGAGGAATTTTACAAAAAGTTTAGAGTTGGTCAAGAACCAACCCATAAGGATCCCGCACAGTCTTCGTTTCAAGGTCCTAGGTTGAAATCGCATAGGATGAGGACACCTGTCCCTGAAGGTGCTACTAGTGATGATAATTTGGATTCGCTCGCGATCGAAACTGATGAGGAGAGTGCCATCGATGACCTTGACGATTGTCTTGACATACCTGAATATAACCACATCTTCACTCTTCGCCCTGCAAACTCTGAAAACACTAAAGAACTTCCCCTTGTTCACCCCCAACTCAATGACTGGGATCATGAAGGACCAGCACAATTTGATACATTTCAAAATGATGAAGCTATTATCGACTATCTTGGCATACGAGATGATCTTCCCCCTAGAGACCACAAAGCAGGATACACCATAGAACTCAACAACATGGCATATTTTGGTGAGGGTGTCGGGCCTTCTAGTCATAAAAATGTGAAAATAAGAACAAATCAAGGGTCTTATGGCGAAAACCACACTGTGGCGCTATCTGACTCCAAAAAAGTAAAAAGAAAGGATGTATCTGAGGGCGAAAACCTCTCTGAGGCACCCGAAGATGGAAGGCTCGACATTCTCCCAGCATCATATGAGGAAAAATCATCCATGTTGGTAGAGGAGACTATAAAGACAAAAATTGGTATGGAAGAGGTTCCACACAACATATTCCTGGCTCAATCCTTGACAGAGTCTGAGAGGGAAAAATTCATAAGCTTCTTCAAGGAATGACAAATCAACTTTGCATGGTCATACGCTAATATGCCTGGATTAGATCCAGATCTGGTAATGCATCATTTGACAGTCAAACCGGGGCAAAGCCAGTAAAACAGAAATTAAGGAAAATGCACCCACAAGTGGCATTACTAGTCAAGGCAGAGCTGGAAAAATTATTGGATGCCGGTTTCATACGCCCAATTGATTATCCCGAATGGATCTCCAATCTAGTACCTGTCAGTAAACCAGATCGCAGCATAAGGATATGTACAGATTTCAAAGACATCAACAAAGCTTGTCCGAAAGATGACTTCCCATTACCAAACATTGACTTGATCGTTGATCTCATAGCAAGTCATGAAATGCTATCTTTAATGGATGAATTTTCTGGATATAATCAAATCAGGATTGCGCCTAAAGATCAACATAAAACATCATTCACTTGTCCATGGGGAACCTTTTGTTGGAATGTCATGCCTTTTGGGCTGAAAAATGCAGGTGCTACTTATCAAAGAGCGATGACCACTATTTTTCATGATCTCATGCACATAACAGTGGAAGATTATGTTGATGATCTCTTGGGAAAATCAATAGACAGAGATACACACTTGGACATACTTTCAGTTGTCTTTGATCGACTGGAAAAATACAAAGTAAGATTAAATCCAAAGAAATGTGTCTTTGGAGTAACCTCAGGGAAGCTCCTAGGATTCATTATGTCTAAAAGAGGAATCAAGGCCGATCCAGCAAAAGTCAAGGCTATCTTGGACATGCCGCCACCGAGGAATATCAGTCAACTTCGATCTTTACAAGGAGACTCCAATCCATACGAAGATTCATAGAACAACTTCCAGATAAGTGTAATCCTTTCTAGCACCTGCTACACAAAAACATCAAGTTCAAATGGGATGAGAACTATCAACAGGCTTTTCAAGCGCTCAAAGACTATCTTTTGAACCCACCAGTTTTGATGCCACCAATTCTAGATCAACCTTTGTTACTCTACATATCAGCTACTCCAATGGCACTGGGGGCACTCTTAGCACAACAAATACCTGACGGCAAGGAAAAAGCAGTATACTATATCAATCGCACACTGGTGGGATATGAGCTAAATTACACACCAATCGAGTGTTCCTGTCTCGCTATGGTCTTTGCTTCACTAAAATTACGCCATTATATGCTCACTCACAAGACTAAGTTGATTGCCAGAATTGATCCACTAAAATATCTTCTCAACAAAGCTACACTTACTGGGCAGCTGGCCAAGTGGGTAATGATTCTGAGTGAATTTGACATCGAGTACGTAGACAGAAAAGCAATAAAAGGACAAGCAATTGCAGATCAATTGGCAGATGCTCCCATGATAGATGATGTTCCTCTACAGTCAGAATTTCCAGATGAAGCAATTTTAACAATATCACATGTGAAGCCATGGCAACTATACTTTGATGGCTCATACACACAGCATGGAGCAGGAGCGGGTATTCTCTTTATAACTCCCCAAGGCGATTCTATACCAAAGTCATACCGCTTATCATTTCCTTGCACCAACAATATAGCGGAATATGAGGCATTAACAACTGGATTAAGAATTGCAGTTCAATGGAAGATCCAAGAACTTCGCATTTTTGGGGATCCTCAACTGGTCATCCGTCAAGCAACTGATGATTGCCAAACAAAAGATGAAAAGCTAATGCCTTACAAACAACTAGTAGATGATTTGAAACAACACTTCACAAAGATAGATTTTGAGCAGATACCAAGAGAACAGAATCGTGCTGCAGATGCCATGGCTATGATTGCTTCACTCATTGATCTACCACAAAATGAGACCTGCTATGAGTTCCTGGTAGATAATCTGTTGATTCCTTCATACGAGATCACTCCTACTGAAATGATATGCATTGTTGGTCCTAAATCCCAGTTATATGGTTACATATTCACATACCTTCGCGACAATATCTTACCTCCCGATCTATCGAACAACCAATGCCGCACTCTCATTCACCAATCCTCTCGATACGTCATTCTAGCTGATATCCTATACCGACGAGGTCTAGATGGCACCCTTCTTAGATGTTTAGAGAGTGACGAAGCTCAGATTGTGTTACGAGAAGTGCATGAAGGGATATGTGGTCCGCATACTAGTGGTCCTACCTTGGCCAAGAAACTCATCAGGACTGGATATTACTAGCCTACTATGGAAAAAGACTCATATCAGTTTGTCAAGAAGTGTAGGCAGTGTCAAATTCATGGAGACCTCATACATGCACCAGCACAAGAACTACAACCACTCGCATCTCCTTGGCCCTTTTGTCAGTGGGGACTCGATCTCATAGGCAAGATTCACCCTCCTTCTTCCAATGGTCATAAATTTATTATCACAGCCACAGAGTATTTCACAAAGTGGATTGAAGCCATGCCTCTCACACAAGTTACAGGGAAACAAATTGCTACCTTCATCCTGAACTACATCATTTGCCGATATGAGATTCCTACTTCCATTATTACTGATAACGGGCGTCCCTTCAAAAATTAGGATGTTCATGAACTCTGTGACCACTTCCATATCTCTCATCGTTTCTCCACACCATATTACCCCCAAGGTAATGGCCAAGCTGAGGCGTCTAACAAAACAATTCTCAAAATCCTTAAAAAGACAGTCGACGACGCTGGCCGTAACTAGCATATCCAACTCAATCCTGCACTTTGGGCCTACCGTACAAGTGTCCACACACCTACAGGAGCTACACCTTACTCACTTGTCTACGGCGCTGAAGCCATCTTGCCTATTGAGGTCGAGTTACCTTCTTTACAGGTCTCTTTGAGAAACATAATCAATGATGAAGATTACAGGGTCTCTCACTTACAAGAACTAGAACTGCTGGAGGAACGAAGACATACTGCTTTTAATCATCTCAAGGCTTACCAACAACAAATGAGTCGCAGCTACAATCACAAGGTCAAGCCTCGCACATTTGAGGTAGGTGACTTAGTCCTCAGAGAAAACCCCAAGAATCAGCAAGACAGAGATAAGAAGGGAAAGTTCGAACCAAATTGGCTTGGTCCTTACATCATCACAGCGGTATATGGATCTGGAGCATATCAGCTCTCAACTACAGAAGGTGAACCCTTGGAGGATCCTATCAACAGCATGCACCTTCGCAAGTTCTACACATAATTTTCTGGAATATCCTAATTCAAAAATACAAAAAAATCAAAAAAAATAAAAATACAAAAAAAAATTATAAAACAAAAAAATCGTTACTTGGTGAAAACCTGGCAAACAGGCGCCTTGTGACACAAAAAAAAACATTGAAAATTTGAAAAATGTAAAGAGAAATAATTTCGTCCAACGGTGAAAACCACTTCGGTGGCGCCCTGGGCAAGTACCATGGTGAAAATTGGGTCACCAGCGCCATGTGTAGAGACTTTGCTCCTCCCTCCTTCAGGATTCACTTTCATCCTTTCACTTTGCACACACTTACAACCTATTCATCCATAATAAACTTACCCATTCCCATCATGGCTTGTTATTGATCTACCTAAGATTGGTTAGCCATTCATAATAAACCTCCCTTTTCACATCCCTTTCCATCTATAACAAATCAGACCCTATCTATGGCCAAGGCAAATCCTACGTCTAGTGATGGGTGTGGAACTGAGAACATCACATGTTTCAAGGAGTACAGTTTCTTCCAGCTTCCTTCAAGTCTATCCGTGCACAATCCACAATAAAGCAGTATTTGCATCACAGATCCGCAATAAAGTTTCATCTTCTCCGCAATAAAGTATCAGTTTCATGGATTCAGTCAGTTCAAATGAGACACAGCAGCAACAATGAGCTTCAACAAAATCAAATCTTTCAACAGACTTAGACAACATATGGTTCAGTGCTATCTATCCTTTTTGTGAAAGTGAACATTGTGACCACAATCGAATAAGACTTAAACAAGTGACAAGAGACACTAAACTTGAGGACTACAGTGGATGTTGGTGTTGAGTCTTGGTTTTCTTTTGATTTTATCTTTTGGTGACATGTCTTTTAGCTTTTCCAGGATGTCTCTGACTAGAGATTCTATCTCCAGGATGTCTTTGACTAGAAAGGCGAGGATGGGGTATTGTCACCTATTTGCATTTGTTGTCTGTGGATTGTCTTTTAGTAATGCTATGACTTGTCCAAGGATATGAGGACACTGTGAGTCTAGTATGAACTGGGGCATTCCTTGTTTGTGACTGTCTTACCTCCATGCAAACAGGTACAATGACTTTCTGGGTCGAACAAATGCCTCGATTGTCATAACCTATTTTGCCATAATAAAGCTCAATGATGATAACGCACAAGAAGCTCTTTCACGTTCATATCTTCTGTCTTCCATCCCCCTTTCTTGATTGACTTCCATCGTCCTTCTTGAGTTCGCGTAGCCCGCTATCACATGACTGAGTATAATGACACACCAAAAACATTTGCATTTCATATAGTTACACCTACATCACCACATATAAGCATTTCAGATATCACAATTGCATCACATCCTGCATACAACATATGTTAGCACATCTTACATTTTCATCAGGTAAATAATCATTTGTATTATCATATTCATTTGCATTACATACATTCACATTTGCATCATGCATCACATCTAAAACATAAAAAAACAAAAATATTGCATTGCATCTATCACATAAAACATACATCATCGAAGCATACATCACAAAAGGTACACATGCATATAGCTGCCGCAAAAATGGTGAATCATCTCATATATGATCAAATGTGTCATGATACAATGATGTCAAAAGAATCATATGGCTACAAAATCACCCGTAGGTGTCTACAATACAAAAATGGTACATATACTGATACAAAGGGGAGCCCTCTATGGCTATGATGAACTCCCTCCCTCGGAGCCGCCTGGCCTCGACGGATGCTGAGCTGTAGATGGACCCGCTCCAGGATCCCCCTGCCTATCTGGTGGTGGTGGAGGACCCATGACCCCACCACTAGATGCCTGCCTCCTCCGACTCCCTCCCATAGCCGTCGCTGTCCGCGATGGTCTATGGAAGCTCCTCGCCCGCTGATCCGCTGGCACTGCACCATAGTAGAGGTCCCTCCAGTAGCCAATCTCCTCACCGGCTCGCAGCACATATGCGTAGCCTACCCCTGCGTCCTCTGCCGCCTGCCTCACTGCCCTCAGAGTTGTCTCAGCCTCAGTATATCGCTGAATGGCCTAATCCCTCTCTCGCTCTATATCCCGAAGCCTGATCCTGAGGTGATCCCTCTCCCGCTCCAACTCTTGGATCTCGTCTGCCTGGCCCTGGCAGATCTCTCTCAGCTCTAACAGCTCATCCTCCTCAGGATCTCCACCCTTAGCCTCTGCCTGTGGCTCTCCCTCTATAGGTGCATGTATCTGTGCCTACCCCTGTACCTGTCTGGGTGCCTAAACCGGTGCCTATCTCTGTACATGTCTGGGTGCCTGCACCTGTCTCTGTACCTGTGCTTGTACTAGCACCTGTCTCTGCACCTGTGCTTGTACTGGCACCTATCTCTGCACCTGTCCCTGCCTCTGTCCCTGTGCTGCTAGTACCTACAGGGGCAATCCACCTCACCCCCTCACTACCTGGGCTAGTCCCTCCTATCCTCCCTCCCTCCGAGGTGCCACTCTCCTCTCTCCCACTACTCCTCTCTACCTCTGTTGGCCCCTACCTCCATCTCCTCCACCATCATCATCATCATCCCCCCCAACCTCTCCCTCCAGCAGCTCTCCCGGATCTGTCAACCATGGAAACGGATGCTCTGCCCAATACGCGGAGTACTCTGCATCCATGCCTGCATCCTCAACCTCTGGCCACATATCCTAGGGTAGAGGTATCATCTCTGTCAGCTGTGTGACGGCCTGATCATATGATAACAATGGCTCGAACTGTGCCTGATCCCTGACCGTACGGGCATACATACCCGAGCCTCGTGGCATCCTCTGGATCCTGCCAAACTGCCTGCCAACCCTGTCTACCAGCTGTCTCTCCAAAATGTAGGGTGTCCGCCCAATCAGATATCTGCTCCTGAATGTATATGGTAGCTCCAAGGCGTCGTCCTCCCACTCCTCGCACCCCAAGTATGGCCTCCAGATGACTATGTCAATATCATCTATAACACACCTCCAGTGCTCCAGCCGGCCAATCTGAGGATGTGACGTAATCATATCATAGAGGTGTACAAAGCTCCATCCATGCCCTCTACCTCTGAAGTGAATCGGTCATGTGATAGGAAGGTGCTCATATGCCCACACCTGTAGGAGTGTCACTCCGCAACCCAAGCCAACTGATCTATGATAGACGAACTGGTGAAGCTCATAATACAAATGTGCCAAGACACATGGCCCCCATGCATATTTGGTGTGCTCAGTCACCAGTATCTCCAGTGCTCCTCCCCAACCCACTGCCAACCCCCGTGTAGCTCTGTCAGGACACAAGAACCCACTGATGGCTCCTCCGATCATAGCTGGCAAAGCTAAACCTGTCGTGATCATGGTATCCCATGCCACCTGCCCTGCTCTCATCTCCAACCCGGGATCCTAGAATACCCGTCTCAATGCCTCCCTGTCTCCATCTCGATCATATGGAATTAGCTCTCCATCGATCCGTATGTGCAAAATCCTATAGACATCCTCGAGGGTCACTGTCATCTCCCCCATTGGTAAGTGAAACGTGCAAGTCTCGGAGTGCCATCTCTCCACCAGCACAGTCAACAAACCAATGTTTGCCCGAAACTCAGGCACATACAGTACATGTCTGAGGCCCATCTCCTCAATAGTTGCTCTCTACTCAAACGACAACTCTGCCCGCAGTCTCTGTGTAGACGGGAATCTCTCCCGTGACTCCAACATTGTTGAAAATATTCAGGACTAACCAAGTTACTGAGAGGGGAGGGGTGAATCAGTAACACTTAAAACTTTTAATTCATTTCTGCACTTGCATATATTAAACCATTCATTCATTTAATCTACTGCATGCATGAAAATATAATCATTCACAACACATAACACAAAGATTTGGTGACCCAGAAACCTTCCAAATAGAAAGTAAAACTGGGGTGGGGATGGTACTCACAAAACTTTGGTACTGCAGTAAAAGTTGGCCGGTTAAGGCTTACAATGATCACTTCTGATGATCTGCCCTGTTAGAAGCAAATTTGGACTGCTAGGTCCACCTTGTTAGAGGATTTACAAACATACAATGAAGTATGCACTCGGTTAAGAGATTTACAAAAGACTGTTAAGTCTACCCGGTAAAAGGATTTACAAACTGATTCAACTGTTAGGATGAAACAGTAGATCTTGACTTACAACTTTATTGCTGATAAGATCCTTTGAGTATTGATCTCCTTTTGAGATAGATATGTCGATTCTGCTCCTTTTCTGACTCTACGAAAATGTTCTGGTCTGCTGCCTTAATGCAGTTTCTGCTCTGCTCTTTCTAATTTCGCATATCCATACATCTTACATTTTTCATACATACATCAGATGGTATAATACATCACATATATATACCATCCATAATTACATTTACATTTCATAAAGTCAGCCTCATACAAATTAATAACATAAACTCATTCTTAAGTTGGCCTTACATAGGTGAACAAAATATTACTGAGTCGGTAGATACTCGGTTCCTCAAGCAGGCTCGGTGATCTTCTGATACACGGCGTCCACTACAGTACTCAGCATCATCATGCTCTCGATAAGAGTAGAAGCTCGGTCCATACTAGTCCCGAAGTGTAGCTTGGAACTCGGTAGCTGTGGTGACTCGGTAGATATAGTGTCACTCGGTAACCACTGGTGACTCGGTGACAGTCTTACTGCTCGGTTTGAACTGTTTAATCGGTGAGCTTTACTGAATGCTCGGTATAGGCTGTAGACTGAGTGATGAGCTCGGTAACCATTCAAAATCGAATAAGTGTTTTCACTAAGTGTATTCACTAATGACAAATATATCATTATTCCAACAATCTCCCCCTTTGGCATTAGTGACAAAAACACTTATGAGACAAAAATGAATCTGTCATGTTGACTTGATTCTTCAAAATTGATACCAATTGTAGATTGTTGTATATACCTGTATATCTCACTGTACATAACTCCCCCATAGAATATACATATGATTCTATACACTTATCTCTATACCAATTCTTATTTACATTCTCCCTTGATCATTCTCCCTTTGTCTCTAATAATATGTTCCATATTCTCCCCCTTTTGGACAATAATGCCAAAGAATAGATAACTCAAATAGAAATATTAAAGTGTGAGATAAACTTTGAGTGTACTTGTTTGATATGAGCCAAGGTCTTATCCCAATTTTCTTGCAAAATTGTGTAAATAGACAATGCAACTTGAACTTTGGCTGAAAGTTCAATTACATGCTCTGCAACTGAAAAATTGTTATCATGGATCAATGTTTTGGAATGTGTAATGTGTTTCTGCATTGTATCCATGTTAGGGAGGATCATATTCTGAATATCTAGCAATGTAGACCGGATCCTTGCATCTTCCCTGAGCAATTCTGATTGCTTATCTAATAGGAATCTGATGTTTGAATGGTGAGTTGAGCTTGAGCTGGGGTCAAGCTGCAACTGTTGTGCACTTGCTTTCAGATCATCATCAATTTTCTTCAGTTGATCTCTGATTCCTTTTGTGAACTCGGTAACATCACATAACTTTGCAAAAAATGAAGTTACATTATTAAAAGAATTTTCTAACTTGGCCAAAATAGTGGTCAATTCAACTTGTTTTATTGCTATCTGCTGAGCAATGTGCTCAAGCACCTTGTTATCAAATTTCTTCTCGGTTCTTTCTATCAGTTTCTCTTTTCCTGATGAGTCCTCATTGAATCTATTCACAGCCTCTTCGAGTTGTAGCAAAATGTGTTGAGAGGGATCAACTTTTATACCTAAGGCATCTGTGAGAATGGTCTTTGCACCGTTTATGATGTTGAATTCCCTGTCTCTCTCACTTCTTAGTTGTTTTTGTTTTGCTTTCTGTTCTAACAACTGGCTGATCAATCTCATTTCATCAATTGATGCAGTATTGAGGTCTATTTGTGGAATGACAATCTCTTTATCCAGATCTATATCATCCTCTATAGCCTTGCCGGTAAGCAGAAGTTTTAAAGGTGTCTTTTGTATTACTTCTGTGCTTACTTCCTTATCTTTTGATGTAGTTACAATGGTTGATAAGGTTGGAGTAGCTGTTATAACTGGAATGGGATTTACTAGAGGAAGACTCATGGATGTACCGACTATTCCCAAAATTGATGTACATGCAGGAGTGCTGATTGGTGTGATCATCTATGCTAAAGAATGTGTCAAAACTGGAGAGGTTGCAAAACTTACTATACATGCTGCAGGAGAAGTTGTGATCTCGGTGACTGAAGAAGTCACTTGTTGTTTGGTAGAGGCAACACTCTGCATCCCGATAGATAATGACATGCTCTGCAGCTCGGTGGATGAGGTAACTGTTGGGGTCTGGAGCTGAGAGGTGATTGGCAAGGATTGAGCAATAGATGTAGCTACTGTGCTCACAATCTTGCTGGCTGAAGCTGATGATGCAACACCTTTCTGAAGTGAGTGAGGAAGAGATGCAATGACTTCTGCTGCTACCTGTTCAAGATCATCTTCTTCATCACCTATTATTACCATGTCACCTTCTTCCTCAGCTGCTTCTTCTTCTTCCTTCTTCTCTTCATCCTCTTCATCATCTTTATCACCCTTAATTGTTACCATGGGGTCAGATGGCATTGGCAGATTATATATCTTTTTCCACACAATTGTGGCATTATTTACTATTGCTTCTATCTGTTTGGAGAGAACTAAGAAGGTATGAAACCTAAGTGTCATTTGGTGTTCATTCTCCTTTAATGCCTCTTTTACTTCTTTATATGTCAGGTTCGGTAACAACTATTTTAAGGATTGTGCATAAATGTCTTTGACAGTTTGCACTGCTAAAGTCCATCTTGGTCTAATCCTAACTAGAAGCTCATTTGGAATTTGAGAACTGATATCATCTGGGGTATATTTCCATTTACCCATTTTGTTCAGTAAAAGCTCCTTGATCTGCATCTTTTCTGCATCTGATCTGCTTTCATACTTCAGTGCCTTGAAGTTAGACATGCCAGATCCTTGTTCCAACTGTTTCAATTTTTCTTCGAAGGTAGGAGGGGGTTTCCTGAATACAACTTTACTTTCTTTCTGCCCTTTCCTGGTTCTCCTTGTGAACACTGCAGTTTTAGGTTTGGGCTTGGTGATTACTACTTTGCCTTTCTTCTTTGGTGTTTCTTCTGATTCCTCTTCTGTTTCTTCTGTTTTAGCTGCCTTTCTCTTGGTACTGGTGATGGCCTTTGGAAGCTTGATTTCAAGCTCAATTCTGGCTTTGGCCTCATCATAAGTGCCAAATGCAGGGGTGTTGGGAATGGCTGGTTCATTTATTAGGGCTTCTATTATATCCCTTGCTTCATCTATGTTAATTTCATAGGGCAATGGTTTTACCCATGCCACTCGGGGTATGGCTGCCTGGATGTAAACTTTATCACAGTCTACCATGAAGCATATATCATCCTTGTAATCTTTTACCAACTTAGGAGGAATCCTGAACCTGTTGTTCATTTTGTCCTTAAATTCTTCAAAATAATTATCCATTACTGTCTCAAAATTCTGACCTATTTCTGCTATAAACTCATTTATCTGATACAAAATTGGAGTATCCTTCCTCCATACTACCGTGCCTTTAGAAGGGAAAAAGTTTTGTACATAGAAAAATATACAAATCAACAAAGAACCAAATTTGCATGGATTATTCTTTGATGTCCTTATACTGTCCATGTTCTTGTTGAATTGTGTTAGTAAGACCTCTGCTAGGTCAAAATCCATGTTCTTCTTTACTACCTTGTAGGCAAGGTCTATTGACTCACATGCCACACTATTTAGCCTACTGGAACTATACAGCTTATATGCAATGATAATAATACCAAATTTAAGTTCAACATCAGATACATTGTTAATTTTCAATCCTCTGCCATCCCACTCGGCAAGAGTTAACTCCTGCAGTTCGTCCCAACCTAGGGTTTTGGTGGATTTTGCTTTGCCTGACATCGGCAAACCTGTGATTCTATGAATCATCTTCTTTGTTATTAAGATAGGTTGATCTAACCATAGTTGCCCATTATGTACATGGCTCAATACATACCTAATCCATTTCACTTGAAAGTTTCTTGGTAGGTGTGGGATATGGGTCAAACCTTTGATTTCCAAATGTCTATGCTCGGGTTTTAGGGTTTTGTCAACACATAGCTGACTTAGGGCATTGTCCATTTCTAAACTCCCTAACTCCTGAATAGTGCATTTGAAATGAGTACAAATGTCATTGATAAGAAGTACCTTGGAAGGGATTCTGGACTGTGCTCCACTTGGGTCGAGTGATTCTGCGATCGCTGGAATGAGTTTGAAGTTCGGCGCTGTCCATTCAACTCCTTTCACTAACATATTGGAAGTCTTCTTCATCTTGCTCCTACTGGTGGTGCTAGTGGAAGTCATCGCTGAATGGAACGAGTTCTTTTTAGATCCTTCGCTGCAAATTCATCTTAAATCTCCTTAAGCACTTTGAAAACCTAAGCTCTTCAAATGCTGAATAACGCGGTGAAGAATGAAGTCGATTTTGCCCTTTTTATTAAAATTCTGTCATTAATGCTTGATAAGTGGGTAGGTGAGATGACTTAATGAATTTAGCGATTGCTCGGTAAGACTGACCTAACTCGGTGTTCTTATGTCTAAAGTTTTACCATGCTCGGTAACATTCAACTCGGTAAGTGACTTTTCTATATGTATCGGAAATACTGATTTCATCGATTATGCTTTTGTATTTTGGAACTGCTTATGGTAAGGCTTTGAAGATGCAGTTCCTTATCTTCTTTAATGGATCTAATTTGTAATGGTGGGGTCACCCAATTCTTGAGTGACAGGACCATTGCTTGAATTATCCTGCTCGGTAGATTTAGGAACCCACTGCTGTCTCATCTGTTTTTGAATGTTGTCAGCTTTAGCTTTCTTTTCATCTTCAACCTTCTTTGTGTTCATGCAGTTCTTGGCTATATGTCCAAGTTCAATGCATGTATAACATCTTATGGTTGTATCTTTCTTCCTTAGATGATGCCTTGTACAATTCATCCCAATGTGTCCATATTCTCCACAATAATGACATCTGCACCAGGTATTGTAATCCCAACCAAATATTGCTTTGACAATTTGTTCTGCTGGAGTGAATGTCTTTGTTCTACATTCTGATGTCTTGTGACCTTGTTTCTTGCATTTGTGAAATTTGCCTTCAAATTTTGGTTTCTCCTTGCATTCACTAGCCTTGTGACCATGCTGATTACAGCTGTAGCATTTGCCTTTGAATCTTGTCTTTCCATTGCTCCAACATTTGTTTGATGTGTGACCTGTCTTACCACAGTAATTGCATGTAGGTCTTTGATTTCTTTGGCTACCTTGCTCGGAAGATTCACCTTCTTCATTGTAACCAAGACCAGCTTTACCTTTTTGTTTGTGAAGATTTTGCTCATTTAATTGATCCAAGTCTGTTTGAGATTTCATCATCCTTTCATTTGCTTGCTTTTGAATATCTAGCTCATTTTTCAAACTTTCATTCTGTTCTTTGAGAATTCTAATCTCTTCATTTGCATTGGAGAGTTGCTCAGTGAGATCTTCATGCTGTACAATTTCATTGTTTCTTCCTTCTATTTCATTTTGCATTTTATTCCTTTGTTCCAAGATTTCACAAAATCTTGCAGACTGAATTTCCTGTTCTCTTCTTAGCATCCTTACTTCTTTTTGCAGTAATCCATTTTTTTCTAGGAGTTCTTTGATTGCATTGTTTGCTTCATCTACTTCATTTGAACTACTTGTAGGAAAGAGATCTTCAATTTTTGTTTCAACATACTCATGATCATTTATTTCTTTTGCTAGTTCCTTTCTTCTTTTTAGGGATTGGGAAAGATGTTCTCTTGCTTCTTTGAGTTGTGCTATGGCCATTTCCAGATCTAGCCTTTCATTCTCAATAGCTTTGTCAAGTCTGAATATCTCCATTGTCTTGATCTTTTCTCAAGCTGTCAAACTTTTACTCTGAGAACCACAATGCTCTGATACCAATTGTTGAAAATATTCAGGACTAACCAAGTTACTGAGAGGGGAGGGGTGAATCAGTAACACTTAAAACTTTTAATTCATTTCTGCACTTGCATATATTAAACCATTCATTCATTTAATCTACTGCATGCATGAAAATATAATCATTCACAACACATAACACAAAGATTTGGTGACCCAGAAACCTTCCAAATAGAAAGTAAAACTGGGGTGGGGATGGTACCCACAAAACTTTGGTACTGTAGTAAAAGTTGGCCGGTTAAGGCTTACAATGATCACTTCTGATGATCTGCCCTGTTAGAAGCAAATTTGGAGATCTGCCCTGTTAGAAGCAAATTTGGACTGCTAGGTCCACCTTGTTAGAGGATTTACAAACATACAATGAAGTATGCACTCGGTTAAGAGATTTACAAAAGACTGTTAAGTCTACCCGGTAAAAGGATTTACAAACTGATTCAACTGTTAGGATGAAACAGTAGATCTTGACTTACAACTTTATTGCTGATAAGATCCTTTGAGTATTGATCTCCTTCTGAGATAGATATGTCGATTCTGCTCCTTTTCTGACTCTGCGAAAATGTTCTGGTCTGCTGCCTTAATGCAGTTTCTGCTCTGCTCTTTCTAATTTCGCATATCCATACATCTTACATTTTTCATACATACATCAGATGGTATAATACATCACATATATATACTGTCCATAATTACATTTACATTTCATAAAGTCAGCCTCATACAAATTAATAACATAAACTCATTCTTAAGTCGGCCTTACATAGGTGAACAAAATATTACTGAGTCGGTAGATACTCGGTTCCTCAAGCAGGCTCGGTGATCTTCTGATACACGGCGTCCACTACAGTACTCGGCATCATCATGCTCTTGGTAAGAGTAGAAGCTCGGTCCATACTAGTCCCGAAGTGTAGCTTGGAACTCGGTAGCTGTGGTGACTCGGTAGATATAGTGTCACTCGGTAACCATTGGTGACTCGGTGACAGTCTTACTACTCGGTTTGAACTATTTAATCGGTGAGCTTTACTGAATGCTCGGTATAGGCTGTAGACTGAGTGATGAGCTCGGTAACCATTCAAAATTGAATAAGTGTTTTCACTAAGTGTATTCACTAATGACAAATATATCATTATTCCAACAAGGCAGATACTCCTGCAGTTAAACAATCAATCATGTCAGTTATCGTGGCATTCACTGTTTATCACACAATGCTACTTGCTATCTAAATGCATATGGTTATCTATCCTAGTGACACTCACTGTTCATCACAAAGTGTTGCTATCTATCCTAGTAGTGCTCCCTGTTCATCACAAAGTACTACGTGTGTGACATTCCTTGTTCATCACAAAGTGTTACTCACATTCGCACTCCCTGTTCATCACAGAATGCTACATATCCTGGTACTCCCTGTTCATCACAAAGTGCCTTGATCTATCCTAGTCTTCCTAGAGGACCTGTTTGAGTGTATCCTCTTAGCAGCTTATCCAATCGACAGCGTATGTTCATCACAGAACTACCAATTTGACCTAGAAGACTAAAACCATGCATTTTGACACATAAACGCGCTTTAAACTCATAAACGCGCTTCTAGACTGCACAAATGCACTTCTGCGACACAGACGCGCTTTCTGAACACAAATGTGCTTACATTATGCACAAACGTGCCTATGGAACCTAAACACGCCCGCAATCAATGCAAACGCGGTCCCAGGCATAGACGCGCTTGGAACCGACACAGACATGCCTGTTGGACACAGATGCGCCTGGCACTGACACAGACGCAGTTGCACGTTTTTGCATTTTTCTGTACCCTATTCCTAAGCTTATTTATTGCTACCTACTGAGCATTAATGACAACAATAAATGCATCAAAGTACGAGGAGGTTTTGTGGTACTCACTGGCTCTCCTACCTCTACTGGCCTCTGGAATCGGCGAACGCAGTCAAATCTATGAACCAAGGCCCTCACTGCTGACTGCTGCTGCTCTATTTTTGCTCTGCACTCTGCTCTCATGGATGTATAGATGACAATGAGGATGTATTTTCCCCCGTGGTCTATCTTATAGACTACCCCTAGCCTTCGTTTCCCGAGTCAGTCTTCTTTACCGGTCAGTCCATTCTAGCCTTTCTTTCTTATCGAGAGATTGTCTGGGATCTTTCCAGACATTTTCATCCAATCTCTCGAGGGGGCATATCATTCCCATTCTGGGGCAACTCTGTATCAGTTCATCTTATCTTCTTTGAAACAACGCGACAAGCCGCATTGTCTCAAAGAGGGGTAAAATGTAGACACCTAAAATTGTCATGTCTAATTAAATAAATATTTTATTTATTTAATTATCTAAGCCTAATTCTTCTATTAATTAAATAAATATTTATTTATTTAATTAATTCATTTATCCTCTTCTAGCCTTATTTCTCATTTAAATAAATACATTTATTTATTTAAATTATCCTTTTCCTAAATTAAATAAATATCTTATTTATTTAATTGATCCCACTTCTACTATTAATTAAATAAATCCTTATTTATTTAATTCATTCATTAGCTTTTTCTACACATGACACATGTCATTCATCTCTTAATTCCTACACTACCTACCTCTTTCATTATTTTGGTATTTCTTCTACCTACCCTCTAATCCTAGCTGACCTCTCTTTTTACACCTCTCAATCTTAACCCTCCATTTCTTATTGTGCCTTCTATTTAAGGAGATGCTTCCTTCATTGTCAAAGCCTAATGACTAATGACTGATTTTGGTGTAGTTGGCTACACTACGATCCTACTTGCAACCACATTCCGTTCTTTGTTGAGCTCTTGTGCATATAAAAATCTGAGAGCAAATATATCAAGCAAGATCAATGGAGATAGGAAGAATGGAGATCAAAACCCTATTGGACATGTGATGGTATAATCTTTGTGATTTTGAGTTATTTGCATTGTCTTAGGTAATCTTCATATGTTATGGTGGATCTTTGTTCATTGTTAGGCTAGGGTTTAGTGGTTGAATTCATTTAGCCTTTCAATATTGTTATTATTGTTATCCATTTTCACCATATATAGGTAGCATTACGACCTATGTATATGAGGGTAAAGAAGAGAAAGAAGAAATACAAGTTGAACTGAATATAGCTATTTCTCATAATGAAACCTTGATGGAGACCAATGATTCTCTTACCAAGGAACTTGCAGAGACAAAGGAGATACTTGCTAAGTTCAACCAGAGTGCTACTAAGTTGGAACAAAAGCTAAAATCAGTGAAGCCATCAAAGGATACCACTGGACTTGGTTTCTGTAGATATGAGGAAGGTGAGACCTCTAGAACCAAGAGTAATGCACTAAAGAAGCAATCAGCACCTAAGGACAACAACAGGAGTAAAGGTACAAATTTTTTTAAACCTATTTGCTTTAACTGGCTTAAAGAAGGACATATTGCCAATGTATGTCGGAGCAAGGCTAACAACAACTTTCCTTACTTTCAAAACAATGTTATGCATGCAACAAGTTTGGGCATAGAGCTTTTGAGTGTAGGTCAGTTATGAACAACTCTTGAAGTTATCCACCAAGATCTAAAGGATTTGTCCTAGAATTTCCTATGAACCAAAACCCAAACTGGTACAAAACCTATGACCATCGGTCAAATGGTTATGGAGCAGAAACCAGCTAGAGAGCAACCTCTTTGATCTATCATGGTAGCGGTCACACTACTGCAACATGCAGAAGGAAGATTGGAAATGTGAACACCGAACCATGAAAAACACCTAGAATGATATGCTATCATTGCAACAAACTAGGACACACTGTAAGAGCATGCAGACTGAGAAAGAATCCATTGGGAGACATACCAATAAACCTAGAAGGGAAGATTGATGTTGAAACCATTCAGGAAGACATGAATAAAACTTGGAAACACAAATCTGAAGAGAAGCCACAAGATGTACCAGTTTCCACACCCAGTGTGGAAATCTCTGAACCAGAAAACTGAGCTTCGAAAAGCTTAGGGGGAACATATCGGTAAAATATTTTGAACCCCCTGAAGTATATCGATAAAGTAGCTTTATTGGTATTTGTTACCTGTCAACCAACAGAAGAAATGAAGAGGTGAAAGGTAAAATTAGGGTTTGATCACTAATGATGATTTATTTATTATGGTAGGTGGGAGCATGTTTAAAAGTGACTTTTGTCATCATTTTTACTTACCTATTTTTAGAGAAGAATTTTTCCAAGCTTGAGCAGTGCAACCAGACTTCATAAAGGAATCTTGCACAAGATTTAGCAGCCACTTCAAGGTATCACTGTGGAAGTAAAAGTGGTAAACATGATTCTAAAGAAGTGTGTCGTGCTCGACATCAAGAAACCCTAAAGTGAAGATATTTCTCATTGAAACATTCTTGTCATTTGGAATCTTCTAGATATGGCTTCTACATCTAAAATCCCTTCTAGCTCTACTGAACTTGAGGATGCATATAAGTTTCTTAAAAAGAAGATGAAATATAATGCCCTATCTCAAATTCTCGTCGAAGTCATTTTCGAAGGTGATGTTTTAGGATATATTGATTGCAAAATAGAAGACCTAGGGTCCCTAGTGATTCACTCCTAGCTGAGTCTGTTCTGTGGAGACAATAAGAAGATTAAACCTAAATATAGCATAATAGAGAAGAAGAAATTACATAATGCAGTGTATTTTCTGAAAGAATATGCAGTGTATTTTCTCAAAGAATTTAGAGAAGAACACATCAGGATTATCCTTAGTAGGGTTCATGGTGATAAGATGTACCTTGAATGAACCCATGGTATTAAACTGGAGGCAATTCATGCTGTGACCGGTTTGTACAATGTTGGGGAAGTCCCTGTTCTTTGAAAGATCACCAAAACCAAAGTGACAGAGCTCATTGGTTCTATGACTGACCAACGGGCAATGACTGTCAACACCATTAAAGATGATTTGGTGAAATATGCATGCATGGTAATCGGGTGTAGAATATTCTATGCTAGAAGAATGAATTTCGTTCCTACAGTTGTGGTGCATGCTGCTTACAGGATGATCAAGGAGAATGTAGAATGTGACTTATGTACCTATATGCAGAAACAACTCATAGATAACATGAAGTTGATCAAATTGGACAAAACTATGAGGTTTAAGTTTGGTCAACTACTTGTTGGTTTATTTTTCTACTTTCAAGGATATTTTCCTAGAGTCAGTGATGTTCAATGGTCAATTGACCTACCGGTTTCTAGACAAATAAAGGAGAGTCTGCAAGTAGTGGGAATTGCATATCTAGAGACTTTGAATAGATATTTTGATGAGTTCAAACAAAAGATGAACCAGAGAATGAGAATATCTGGTGATCTAGTTAAGAAATATGAAGATGACATTGGTTTTACAATCAAAATAGATCATTGTATAATGGAAGTAGTCAAACCAAGAGAAGATGTAGTTGAGCCTATGGGGTATGAAGTGGTAAATGATATACTGACAGGGTATGCCTCTACCCTACTTGCTTTGCCACTAGATCCCAAGAAAAAGAGGACTGATGCTTACTTAGAGAGGATCAAACCTATTGAGGTACCAAAGTAGAAAAAGAATAAAGCAGTACCATCGGCATCAGCACTGGTTACATCTGTTGCCAGTCCTAAAGTTACCAAAAGGTCACCAGCAAAAAATAAACTGGAGGCTATTCTGGCAAAGGTATTCAAAAGGAAGAGGAAAACCAGGAATAACTCACTCGATTCAGAAGACACTGAACCGGAGGTAGAAATGAAGAAGATAAGACAATCAAGCAATAAGATGAAGTCAACCAGTAATGTACCAGCAACGTCTGCACTGGTAAATTTAGATATTTCCTCTTACAAACCTATGCCACATTATCAAAGGACCATAGACAATATTAGAGGATAGTTCTTGATGATTTACAAGAATATTTTGATGATTTCAACGATAGTGAAAAGGAGGATGTTGAGCAAGAACTTATTAAATATTTATGTGTTAATGATCGGTCACCTTCTGAAATTAAATCAGTTACTTCTAAATCTTTGTATGATTCTTTGGACAATAAATGGTGCATTGCCATTGAAAAGGAGCAAGACATCAGGGAGGAAGTTTTTGCTCAATATTTTCCTAATACCTCTAGCTCAGAATTGTTTGAAATTATTGAAAAGTACAAAGGCATTTTCTTCATGCGAAGAAGAAGATTTCAGCTACTCAGAGGCAAAACTTCTGAAGTGGAAAGAGACACCCATTTGTAGGTTAAAGCTTATGTCAAAATGCAACAAGTATCCAAAGCTAATCAGCAGGCTGAGGAAGAGCTTAACCTATCCACAACCAAACTGGATGAAGTCCTTGACAGTGTGGGTGAAAGAATGGTAGAAAAAAATGAACCCATTGATGCTGATGCACCGGATAGTGAGGATATCAATCCAGACAAGAAAAAAGATAAAAAGAGATAATGGAGAAAGAAAAAGAAGAAGAGGAGAAGAAAGAAGAGGAGAAGAGGAGAGTGGAAGAGGAGAAAGCGAAGGCCACCAAGGTAGCCCAAGAAAAAGAAGAAGAGAAGAAAAGACAAGTGAAGAGAAAGGCAAAGGAAGGAGGATAGACTCTGAAGGTAACCAGAGATCAAGCCAAGCAAGTTGATTCTATTGGTCCCACTGATTTGACTCTTGCCTGTCTAACTCAATCGGTTGATGAGTCTGAGCTATTGCAAAGCATTCAACTAGCGTGGGAGAGATTGGAAGAACTAAGGAAAAAGAAAGAATAGGATGTCATTCAGTTTGTTATTGACACCCTTTCTAATGTAATCCCCAGTACTAACCTCCCTAGTACTAATTCCTCACTGGTCAAGCTCAAACTTCTTTGCACAGTAGTAGATGATCAGGTACAATGTTTGGAAGATGCTGCCTAGGCCACTACAAAGAAAAAAAATGAAAAGGCACTCAAAGTTACCTTAGTAAAGAAAATGGATGAAGACAAGACATGACTGCTTAAGCAAAAGGATGATATAGGTTCAACTATGAGTGAAGGTAACCTACTTTTGAGTAAAATCTATCAACCTCACCTATTTTTTGAAGATGCTTTGAAATAGAAGAGTCAACTCCAATTAGAGTTACAAAAATATATTGCAACTTCAAACTGCCCTATGATCTTTTCATAGTATATGGACAAATTATTCATACTCACTAGCATCAAATTATGAATCTTGACTCAGAGATTTGCAATCGGACTCGAGATCTGCAGGAGTTCCCATTGCTCCTATTACCAAAATTGCAAGTTCTTGAGAAGTGTTTCTTGAACTTGGAGGCTATTGTTGTGATACAGGAGATGAGAACCATCGGTGCAATAGAAGAATTATCCATCTAGATGAAGACCAAAAGTGATATTGCTACCTCACTTCTTGAGTCATGGTCTTCAGACATGAAATTTTTTATGCAAAACTTTAAATCTCTTTTTGAGAAATTTTACTCCTTATTGTCATGAACATATACTTTGTTTTCATTTTATGCAAACAAAAAAGGGGAATATTTTGCATTACCTTGTCATTGTTGGCAAAGTGGGAGTAGCGTATTAAAATTTTGGTGAGTATTAACATTTCATGCACATACTTGTAAATTTTGCAAAGGGAGTAGTATATATGCTTAGGGGGAGTAAATTTGATTATGGCATCTGTTTTTATTTTGTAATCACTTAGATGTCAAAATATTCTAAGTGTTGCCATCAATGCCAAAGGGGGAGATTGTTGGTATTTTGATGATGATTAGTTGTGATTGTCATTGATGGACACACACTTATTTGATGTATGAGTTATTCTCAACCGGTAGTTGTTCCAACTGGTATTGTATGTCTTTAATATGCATAGTCTTTGTTTGTTGAAGACTATCAATGCGTTATAGAAGATGCTTACTGGTCAAAGCATGACCGAAGACCCCAAGTAGTATGAAGATCTCAAGCAGAATGAAGACCCCGAGCGGCAATTAATCTTTTGATCAGAACACTATGTTCCAGTTTTCAAGTCTTCACTTGTCAATCGGTAATTGGTATACTCTGTTAACTGGTATAATTATAATGTGTGATGAGTTATCATCCACTGACACTTTGGCAGTGTTTCTGTGTCGTGTTCTCAAATGTGTCTAGATGCATTGTATCTAGTAAATTGTAGTCTAATCTTATTGGACGGACATGAAATCAGGTTCCTATATGAGGACATCATGTCGAAGGTTTTAAGGGAGTTGGTGTGTGTGAATGTTCAAAACAATTTTAGGTCTCTATGAGAAAAGGTCTCTCACAACAAAGAAAGTGAGTGCAATCTATAGGAGACTGAAGTAATTCTGGAATGCATTAACAAGGAGTTGTCAAGAATCTAATCAAACATTTTGTGCTACTGTCTAGACCATTCGCTTGTTGATTACTAGTATCTTTGACAAGTCTAAAACCCTTAACCGGGTATGCCCAGCCAAGCCTATTGAAAATCCTCTAACAAGGTGGTTCATAGTTGTGGATCTAAAATACTCTAACAAGGTAGTCTTTAGCAGGACTTATCTTCTAACAAAGATCTGGATTCCTAACAGGATCTGTTCTTGTGAATAATGTTGTAAGGCCTCAACCGGTCTGACCATAACTAGTCTGGTTACTATTCTGCAGATAGTTGACTTCTGAGTTTTACTCACCATTGTTTTTCCCACTTGGGTTTCCACATGAAAACATCTCATGTTATGGTGATTGTGCTTCTATGGGTGAATGCTTTATTTTCTATTTGGCTTGTTTATGTTTCAACTGGTTTATTGTTTAATCTGCTACACTGGTCTATAGTTAAACTACTTAAGAGTTTGTTTAAATCATTGGGTATACTAATTCACCACCCCCCCTCTTAGTATTAAACACATAACTCATCACAAAAATTGCCACGAAGTAGTCGGTGCTGGTAACTCATCACAAAAATCAATAAATACCAGTTGGAACAATTAATACCAGTTTGAATAAAACATATGAACCATTGTACTTGAATCTCTGCTTGATCTCCATCTTGATATTCATCTTGATGTCAACTTAGTATAACCATAGATTGTCTCTCATACACATACCAGTTAACACAAAGTACCAATTAGAGATTAACTACTAAGTATATCAGCAGACAATGTAAATAATTGAAGTTATCCCGGTAGTCAATATAATCATATCTGTTTGTGAGTGTTTCATCAATGACAACAAATGATGAATACATTACAATCATCATCAAGCCAAAAATCTAGTGTAATATGATCTTAGTGAGCAGGGTGGGACAGATGTACTTTGTCAAGTTTTTCATGATAATGAGATTGGTGGATATGATATTTCATAGCAGGAGATGTTAGAGCTAGGTTATGACACATTACCCATTGTTCTTGTCAGATTCATTGGGGGTTTCCTTTGTCCTAATCATAGGTCAAAGGGATTAATTATTGGATGGAGTCACCTTCTTGAGAAGTTGGTGACATAGGGGACCAGGTTTGTTTAGGGGTTATGCATGATGGCTCATTTGTATTATGACTTGCACCGAGTAGTATACCAAAGATCGGTCAGATTATTGGAAATGGTAAAAGTTCTCTAGATATGGGCCTAAGAGAACTTGCCTATCATACGACCATTGGCTGATAGAGATAGACCTGTAGGCAGGCCCTATGCTAATAGGTATCCAGGCACCATTGTCCAGCAAAGGTTGGAAAAATCAGAGTATGAACGAAAGACACTAGATGATCTGGATACTGTGATATGGAAACTGTATAAAGATTGTGAGATATGGCTTGAGGATGCCATGGATATGTCATATGTATTCTCGACATGATACCTGATTGGATTGACACTGTATGTTATTGAGCAATTCCTTTGCATGAGGGTGTTGAGACAGTATGATAGGATACAAGGGGATACCATAGGGTACAACTCATTATGTTTGCAGGAGACTAGGTGTGGCTACTGGGGGCCCTTTATTTCATGAGTAGGGATGGTGGGGGGAGAGGAGGTGGGGGCAGAGATGATGGCCGAGATGGAGGGGATGATAGAGATGGATATGGAGGAGACACAGGAGATCATGGTGTTGGAGATGATGATGGAGGAGATGATGATGGGGCAGATGATGATGGAGAGATGGCTAAGTAGTGGTAGTGGAAGGGGTATGCCCACCAAGAGCCAACAATTCTAGACCTTCAAGAGATGTATATATAGATTGGATGACTCGAGTGGTCAGACGAAGGAGATCGGGTCCAGTGGATCAAGCGTATCAGCTCCCAAAGCAGGAGGTTCCCCAAGTTGAGCAGGGACCTATAGGAGTATCACAAGTTTAGGAGCTATAGGAAGAGGCACCTTGATGGATCCTCATTAGGATGTCATCTCATCATCAACAGGATCAGATTACTGAGTTGCAGGGTAAGGTTCAACATCTAGAGAGCCAATTAGCACCGAGGAACTCTTAGATACCCCAACTAGAGGTCTAGGTGACACCGTTCTAGGTATAGAAACATGCACACATGTCCCAAGAAGAGTCCTAGATGGCCTCTCTCATGGCTGAGAGAGAGGTAGCTAGGGATAGGTGTCGACAGGCCAAGGCATAGGTATAGATATCAGGAGAGTCTAGTTCAGGGAAGGCTTGCTTGAAGATGATGTGCCAAGTCATCCAGGAGGTTGAGTATTACAGAACCTTATACTATATTGTTGTGCCTTCTGATCAGAGGCCTCTAGGCTTCTCACAACTAAGCAGGAGATCGAGACAGAGCTAGTCAGAGAGTCAAGGAGTGATAGGGCCACTTCAGATAGATCCCCTAGGTGGGAACCCAGGTACAAGGGTATCGGTTGGTGCTACCAAACTTGTCACATCAAGACAGAGTTTTGTTCCACTTCTTAGTGGTCACACTGATATGGGACATTGATCCATTCATGTACACACCTTTTGTGATGAGATATTGATGATTCACACGATGCATATTTGTGATGTATCTTGTATATTTTGTGATATAATTGTACCTTAAACATTGATCTTTTTGACGATATGATATGTAGTGGATCCTATTCTCTCTACATGTCCTATGAGATGATGGATGCATTCTATTTTCTATATGATTATGCTGTGTAATTACTTTGATGATGTATGCTTTATTTTCAATTTTTTTATGGATTCTAGATGATGTATGTTTGCTTCTTATATGATGATGCAATATTTAGATGATGTTATGCAAATGTGAATATGTATGGTGATGCTTATAAGTAATATGTGATGTATGTGCAATGTTGTCTATCTTCATGAATTTTTAATGATTTTTTTAATGCATGTTATTATGAAATAGATGTAATGCAATTCAGTGATGCTACTTTATATGATTGATATGAGATGGATGCAATGCAATGATCTAACTAAATGAATGAATTATTGGATGTTTAATATGCATGATGTCTTAGTATGTGTAGTCAAATAAATCTATCCATTTAATTAAATGAACATTTACTATTTATTTGATTAATAAACCCACTAGCCAATAGTTAATTAAATTAATATTTAATTAATTCATCTTGAATCATTCTCCTATTAATTAAATAAATTATTCATTTTATTTAAATTAATTCATTAAACCAAATTCACAATCAATTAAATGAATAAATTATATTTATTTAATTTAAAACCCATTTCCTCTTTTAAATAGATAATTAAAACATTTATTTAAATCACTAACCCCCCCCGCCCCCCCACTTGCATTCTCCTACAAATGAAAGTTGCAACCATAATTGAAATAAATTAATTTTATTCTAATTTAAATCCTATTTTCCCTCACCCACAATCCTAAATCCCCTTCTAGACCCTTGTAACCACTTTCTAACCATTCCTAATTAGCCTAATCCATCCCGTAAATATTGTCACATTCCTAAGCAACTTGAGGTCACTTCTCAAAGACTCCGAAGTCTTTGAAAAACATTTAATACTTTGTGTTCAACAAGCTAACCTCTAAAGTCTTCCAAACCACTAATAGCTCTTACATGACCATTAATGGCTCTTACATAACTATTTATGGTTAAATCCACTTGCCCCCACAGTTAGAGACTTTACCTCTAACTCAGCCCTCATTTAACCCATGGGTCTCTTCAAGCATTTATTGCTTTGACCATGGTTATCCTCACTAACTCTTGCACAAGAGTTTATACATTGGATAAAGACATTATTTATTGGATAATGGTTTTATTCTTTCAACTCGACATTAACCTTACCTCCCAAGTTAACCCTCAAGTCATGTCAAGCATTTAATGCTTAGTCCCTCCCCTCTCAACCCATCTCTTGTTGACATTTGTCATCCTGGGATAGGATTGAAAGCCCCACATGGAGCATAAACCCCTCAATCCTAACCCTTGTTGAGATTACTCAATCTCAACCATCCATTGCTCCATTTTACCTATAAATAGTGCTCATTTCTTCATAATCTAGATCTTGAAATCTTGTATGCATCTAACTTATAGTGATTTTTAGAGAGAATTTAGCATAATCATCTATATTTGTCATTTTGGGCTACAATTAATATTAGATAATTAGATAATATATCATTTTAGCTTGTTTACATTTACATTTCATAATCATCCATTTTACAATCTTGAACCTCCAAAAGACATCCAGAATAGTGCAAAAAGCTACTGAGAGCTACATTCATTTGGGAACTTCGAGAGGAGAGGAACAAGGGAGGAGAAGCTACAAGCATGGTGGAAGGCATTTGGAGATGTCTTAGAGCATTTATTTTCTTTGTTAAGCTCTCTATTTTTGTTTTAGTGTCTCTCTTGATATGCTTGCTTAGGATAATGTTTGATTTTTGATTTTCTAACACTAACAATTGGTTTGTTGCTTGTTAGTTTGTGTTTGTCATCCTAACCATCCTTTTTGCAGAGCATCATTTGGTGAACCTGAAGTGAATCAAAGACGCAACCTCCCGATATCTTATTCTTTTAAAAACTACTAACTTTTTCATGTTTTAATTCAAACATAGGTCATGCTTTAGCATTATTGTTCACGCTCTAGTGCCTTTGAAATTCAACACTTTAGCACTATTGTTCCTAATAATAGCGCTACTGTCGCTCAACTGGCGCTATTGTCTTTCTTTTAGTGCTATTGACCATTAAATAGAGCTATCATTCCTAGTTTAAGCACTTTCAGCTCACTGTTTGACAGAATTAATTATGTTTGATAGAGTTCTTTTACTGCTATTGTCTCTTTTATAGCATGCTTGCACTTCTTCTACCAGTTTTGTTTGTTATTTAGCACTTTTGTGTTAAATAGAACTTTTGTTTCCACACAGAGTAGCACTATTCTAACAAAGAGTTGTAAAAAATTTCCTTGTAACCAAAAAACCAAAAATATTAGGCTTGTAGAAGCCCACCAAACATGCAGATTTTACTAACTTGTTATCTTTTGTGCAGGTTTAGAGTAACCCCATTTTGTAGGATTCCAGAAATTAAGCTTAGGATGTAAATTTATTTATGTTGCTAAATTTGTCTTTAAAGTTAGGATAAAATGAATTCACTTTCTTTTCTTGGTTAAAATCAACCACACTTCATTTTGGGCAAGTTTAAAAAGAAGAAACCATTTTTCCTTCAAGTTCAAAGTGATTTACTTCAAAGAAAAACATGTTCTCAATTCAGTTGACCAAGATTTCAAGTTCTTAGATTACAAAAACATTTTGCCTTGAAGTTAAAAATAACACCATTTTTGTTGGAGCAACATCTCCAAATAGCTAGATCATATTGGTATATTTTGGTTAAAAAGAACAAGTGTTTTTGGTGATTTGGACACTTGTACAAAGTTTGTCAAGTGGTCCTACTTCTAACACACACTATCCTCTCCCTTGGCTTTCATGGTCCTAGCTGCAAGAGAAAATTTTTAGTAACACTCAAAACTTTATATTTTTAAGAGAGGCTTGCCAAGAGACACATCACTCTTGGGAACAACCTCGCGTAGTAAATCCTTTGAGCTGCTATAGAAATCAAGTGTGAGAAAAAGTTGTAGCCTTGGGTATAGCTATTCCTATAGTGTAAATGATGAATACTAAGAGAGGGAGGTGAATTAGTATGTCAAAAATCTTTGCACTTAAACACTTTTCTAGACTAATAGTAAACTGGTAAAATAGTTTAGCAGACAAATCAATTAGCACACATGCAAACCAAATAGAAAATAATGCATTCACCTACAAAAGCACAAACACCATAACACAAGAGATTTTGACGTGGAAACCCAAATGGGAAAAACCACAGTGAGATGGAACTCACAAGTGACTATCTGCAGAATAGGAACCAGACCGGTTAAGGTCAGACCGGTTAAGGTCTTACAATGTTCTTTACCAGAACAGATCCTGTTAGGAATCTCAATCTCTGTTAGGAGATAGGAATCTCAATCTCTGTTAGGAGATAAGTCTAATTAAATACTACCTTGCTAGAGGATTTTAGATCCGCAGATGTGAACCACCTTGTTAGAGGATTTATAAGAGGCTTTTGGGCCTACCCGGTTAAGGGCTACAGACTTCTTGAAGATGTGAGTAATCAACAAGTGAGTGATCTAGCAAATAGCACATATTGCTTGGTTAGATCCTTGATAGCTCATTCCTAATGCATTCCACCATTACTTCAGTCTTCTATACATTCATACTCTCTTTGACTCCTCAACCACCTTAAACCCTAGCAACAACATTAACCTCAACAATAACATAAAACCCTAGACATGATGTCCTTAAAAAGGAATCTGATTACATGTCGGTCTAATAGGATTACAATACAATTTTTGAGGTTCAATGCATCTAGACGTATCTAGTAACATGACACAAAAAGCACCGTTAAAGTGTCGGCACCGTCAAACAATCAGTGGATGGTAACTCATCACAAAATGCCAGTTGGTAACTCATCACAGAGTATTACCGATTCATACAAAATACCGGTTCAAGCAAAATGCCGGTTGCCGGTTTGACAAAATGAAGACTGGGAAATATGTGTTCTACCTCTTTGATCATTCGTACCGCTTGAGATCCTCGAACTACTTGGGGTCAACATACTGCTTCCGATTGGTAATCACTTTTTGCAAAACACCAATAGTCTAAGGACTATAATGCATCATATCAGTTGGAACATGTACCGGCTGAGCTTTAACTAATACATACAAAAATGATCTCAATGTAAGTGTGTGTCCATCAATGATAATCACAACATAATCATAAAAAATGCCAACAATCTCCCCCTTTGGCATTGATGGCAACACTTTAGGAAATTTTGACATCTAAGTGTTTTACAACAAAAATATGTCAGAATCAAAATTACTCTCCCTAAACATATACACTATCCCTTTTGCAGAAAATACAATTTATACTACTTCTTAACAAAAATAACATGAATGTATACATCAAAACATTCAAAATTTATACTTCTCCCCCTTTGCCAACAATGACAAAAATAATATTACAGACTAACCCATTTTTCATTAAAATAATAAGTGTTTATGACAATAAAGAATAAAACTTGTCAAAAAAAGATTTAAAGTCCTGCAAGAATTGTTTCATAGATAAAGACTAGGACTCAAGTAGGGAGTTGGCTACTTCTTTCTTTGTCTGCATCTAGGAGACATGTTCTTCCATGTCATCTATTGTGCTCATCTCCTGTGTTGCCGTTAAGGCATCTAGATTAAGACAACACTTCTGAAGTATTTGCAGATGTGGGAGTAGAGCCAGTTGTAGCTCTTGCAAATCTCGTGACCAGGTGCTTATTTCTAACTCTAATTTGGCAGACTAGATGTGAAACCGGTGAACGGTTTGCCCATAAGTTGTAAAGGAGTCATATGGAAGCTTGAAGGTACTCATATATAACTACAAATCACAGTACAAATGGGGTTGGGAAATCTTGTTGAGTAGAAGATTCCCCTCATCTAGAGCATTCCTTATATCCTTCTATGCTTTTTGCAGTTTAGACTGGAGCTCATTAAGCTTCTTAACCAGGGTAATGTTGAGAGCCTTTTGATGCTCTTTCTTAGTATTTGCCTCTACTACCTCTTCTTAGCTCTGCACTTGATCATCTACTATTGTGCATAGGAGCTTCAGTTGTGCCAATGATGAGTCAGTACTGGGGAGGTTTGTACCGGGTAACAAACCAGTAAGAGTGTCCACTCCTGCTTGGATCACATCTTGCTCCTTTTTCCTCCATATCACTTCAAGGTGTTCTTGAGCAACCTTGATGCTCTACAGTAGCTCCATTTCACTGGCAGACTAGAGGTCAATGGGACTGGTGAGGTCAGCCTGTTTGGCTTGACTGTCGGTTGCCTTAGGAATATCTATCTGTGTGCTCTTTGCTGCTTCAACTTCCTTGTTCTCCTTTGCCTTCTTCTTTTCTACTTCCTTCCTCTTCTCCTTTGCCTTATCTTCCTCTTCCTTCTTCTTTTCTGCTTCCTTACACTTCTCCTCTTCCTTTCTCTTCTTCTCATCCTCTTCCTCTTTCTTCTACCTTCCATCTTCTTGTTTCTTTTTCTCTTCTTCCTCTTCTTTTCTTTTCTTCTCTTCTTCTTTTCTCTTTTCTTCCTATTTCTATTTCTCCTCATCTTTTTCCTTTTTCTTCTTCTCCTCTTCATCCTTCTTCTTATTTTCCTCTTCATCCTTCTTCTTCTTCCCCTCTTCATCCTTCTTCTTCTTCTTCTCCTCTCCATCCATCTTCTTCTTCTCCTCTTCTGCTTTCTTCTTCTCCGCTTGCTTCTTTCCTTCCTCCTTTTTTTCCTCTATTTTCTTTTGCTTATTTACTTCATGTTCTGCCTACTTCTCTTGTCCTATTGCTTCTGATGGTGTACCCTGAGCAACATCCTCTCCATCCAGAGCATCGACATCACTAGTGTCGATAGGTTCAATAACTGGGTTTCCTTCATCATCAAACACTTCATCTGGTTTGGTTATTGCCAGTTCTTGCTCAGCCTTCCTGTTGGCTTCAGCCACTTGATGCATCTTCAGAGCTTCTAGAGCAAGGGTGTGTGTATTCTTGAGCACTTCTTGACCCTTTCCTTCAAGTAATAAGAGTCTTCTTCTTCTCATGAAGAAGAGGCCTTTGTATTTATTCATTACTTCAAATAGTTTTGAATTTGATACAACAGGAAAATGTTCAACAAAAACTTTCTCTCTCATTTCCTATTCCTTCTCTATGGCAATGTGCCATTTATTGTCTAAGGACTTATACAAAGAATCTGGTGTCTCAGATCTAATTTCTGAAGGCGACCGTTCATTAACACATAAATACTGAATGATTTCTTTTTCAACCACTTCCTTTTCATCATCATTAAAGTCATCAAAACAATTAATCAAATCATTCAACACTTTTCTCCTAATGTTTTTGATAGTTCTTTGATAATGTGTCAAAGGTTTGTAGGAGGAGATGTCAATATTTACCGATGTCAATGATGCCAGTTCATTCTTTGTCTTTTTCTTTGCTTGTCGTGTCTTCTTAGGTTTTTCCTCAGACACAATTTCTTCTGAGTCTGGTGAGGCATTCCTTGTCTTTCTCTTTCTCTGGAACACTTTAGTAGGTGCCGCTTCAGGTTTCTTTTTAGCCGGTGACCACTTGGTCACTGTAGGACTGGCTGTAGTAGCCGGTGCCGATGCTGAAGGCACTTCTTTTTCCTTCTTCACTAAAGGTTTTTTTCCTTTCTTTGCTGAGGGTTCCTCAACCATTTTTATCCTTTCTAGGTAGGTGCTGGTTCTCCTTGCCTTTGGATCAAGCGGTGAGGCAATAAGGGTAGAGGCATATCCTTCCAACATATCATTCATTACCTCATAGCCCATAGGCTCCACTTCCTCTTGTCTAGGCTCAACAGCCTCCATTATGCATTGATCTACTTTAATGGTGAAACATATATCATCTTCATATTTCTTGACAATATCACCTGATATTCTCATCCTCTGACTCATTTTGCGTCTGAACTCATCAAAGTACTTGTTCAGAACTTCAAGGTAACTGGTTCTAACTACTTGAAGGCTTTCCTTGACTTGCTTGGTTATCAGTTGGTCAACAGACCACTAGACATCACCTACTCCTGGAAAGTAGCCTTGGAAGTAAAAGAACAACCCAACCAGTAGTTGTCCAAACTTGAACCTCAATGCATTATCTTGTTTGATTGATTTAAGATTTAACAGGAGTTGCCTTTGCATACCGGTGCACAGGTCAAATGATGCATTCTCCTTGATCATCTAGTAAGCGGCATTTACCGCTGCAACAGATACAGAGTTAACTCTACTGGCAGAGAATGTCTAGTAGCCTATCACCATGCAAGCATACTTGACCAAATCGTCCTTGATTGAATTGATGGTCATACCTCGTGAGTCACTCACTGAATCGGTGAGATTGGACATTTCAGTCTTGCTTACCATCCTTAGGGCTGGTACTTCCCCTATATTGCAGAAACCAGTGATGACATGAATTGCTTGTGGTGTAATATCATGCGTTCTTTCTAGGTACATCTTGTCACCATGAACTCTGCTCAGAATGATCCTAATGTGATCATCTGTGAAATCCTCCAGGAAATAAACAACATTGTGGAGCTTCTTCTTCTCCAAAATACTATACTTCAGTTTGATCTTTTTATCTTGTCCACAAAATAAACCTAGCTATGAGTGAATTACTAGAGACCCCAGGTCTTAAATTTTACAATCTATGTAATCTGAGATTCCCTCTTCTACTATCACACCAGCTGGAACTTGTGATAGGGCATTATATTTAGACTTGCATTGAATAAAGCTTGATGAATTGACAGATGCACTAGAGCTAGTATGGGATACAGAAGCCATGATAGAAATTGAAAATTCAAAAAATACCTTTTGGAAATCATAAATTTAGGGCTTTTAGATTCTTGTCCACCTCACACTCTGTCAGTTGCAGAATCACCACTTTGCGTTCTTCACTTGACCGTTTGCAATTTGAATTTGAATCTCCTTCAAGGTTCCTTAATTTCTCAGAATCGCAGCACAAATCACTTTTATTTGCTTTGCACTTGAAAACCTTCTTCACTCGAAAATTGATAGTCAGAAATGATTTGAAAATTTCCTTTTAAACATATTCCTCACCTACCATAATTAATGCTCAACCATTAGGGCGTAAACCCTAATTTGCCTCTTATCATTTCCAGTCTTCCGCCAAATGATAGGTATCATATACTGGTTAAGGTCTTTTACTTGTGTAAATTGGGGGTTCAAAATATTTTGCCATTTGCTCCCCCTAAGCTTTTCTGAAGCTTAGTTTGTCAGTTCTATGATTTCCACACTAGGTGTAGAAACCGGTTCCTCTTGTAATATTGCTGGTTTCTTCTTCCAGGTTTTTTTCATATCCGCTTTAACAGTTTCAAAATCAATGTTTCCTTCCAAATTGACCTGTATATCATCAGATATATTCTTTCTCAATCTACAGAATCTGGCAATGTGACCCGGTTTATTGCAGTGATCGCAAACCAATCCAGGTGCTCTCCAAGGTCCATTATTCATGTTGACATTTCTTCCTTCTACATGTTCCAATAGTGTGACCATGACCATGATAGACCATACAGTTTTCTCTCCATTGGGTTGCCGCTTGATAGCCACCGCTTCTCGGCTAATGATTGAAAGCATTAAACTGATTGTGATTCCGGTTCACAAAAGGTTCAGGACCAACTCCTTGGGTCCTCTAAGGATATCTTCCAATGTTATTCATAATAGACCTGCATTCAGATTCTTTATGCTCAAACTTATTGCATGCATAATAGTTACCATTGAATTTATAGGTGTATGCGGGAAAAGCAGGTCGATAGAACTCAATATGTAAAAAATGGAGCTCTATGGAGCCTTGCTCACACACTCACAGGACTTCTTGGTGCAAGCTATGGAGTAATGAAGTATCACTCAGCTTCCCAAGGTGGGTCCCATGGTTCTCTATCTTACACGGTCCCTCAAACCAATGTTTTTGCTCTTAGATCACTGATTAAAATGGTTTAGGGATGGCAAATGCAAGAACAAGGGATGCTTTTGTTGGTTTCAATATGAGATACATCATAAACTATGCATGATTCTAGAAATGCAATAAACTAACTATAAGATGACAAGGTTAGTAAACAAACTATCCTAGCATACTATATTAGTTCAACGATTTAAGCTAATGATAATAGAAAGTATTCTAAACATGCATATTTAGACTAATTCCTAGTTAAATGAGAGGCTAAAATGATGAGCATATATGAAATGAAAGCTTGAATGTATTTGAGCATAAGTATGATACTACAAACTTGGATCATGAAAATGGAGGAATAAGAACTCTATTAATAGCAAAAATAGGGCAATGGATGGTCAGGCTTGAAAGAGTTGATCAAGAGTTGAGTTTGAAAGTTGGGAATCCATGTTTGCAATTTGCACCAATAAAATGATAGGGTTGGGTTGAGAGAAGGGGTTGGAGACATTAAATGTTGGAGAAGACCTCATGGTTATCTAGAGATAAGGGTTAAGCTTAAGTTAGGCTTACCCATTTGATTAAGAGTTAATCCAAGGATAAACCCTTGTGTAAATGATTAAGAGATAATCATGGTCAAAGAATTAAAGGCTTGATGAGACCCTTGGGTTGGATGAAGGTTAAGTTAGGCAAAAAGTCTCTAACCATGTAAGAGGGTTGAATTAACCATTAATGGTTTGGGAGACTTTGGAAAATTAAGTGGTTGAGGACTTGAGGCCTTTAATGGTTATCAAAGACTTTAAGGTTTTGAGAAGTGACCTCCCCTTGCTTAGGGATGTGACAAAGTTTAGAAGATGGGTTAGGTTAATTTAGAAGTGATTAGAAGGGTCTAGAAGAAATTAGGAAGGGATTTAGGAAGCAAGTGGGAGATGTAGGAAAATGCAAGTGGATGGAGGGATAATAGGATTTAATTGAAATAAAGTTAATTTAATTCAATTTGGTTGTAATTTGGGGAAATTAAATAAATTAGATTTATTCAATTTAGGATAACTTATTTAATTAAATTTGAATTTAATTAAAAGTGGATAGAAGGGATTTAATTGAATAAAAATGATTTATTCATTAAATGGGTATAGTGAATTTAATTGAGTAATTTACTTAATTAAATAGAGGAATGCGGACAATTTAATTAAATTGGATTTAATTAAATAGAGAAATGAACATAAAATATTCATTTAGGAATATGGTCATTTTTATACGTCTACATTTTGCCCCTCTTTGAAGTGACATGTGTGCACATGTTATTTCAAAGAAAATGATGTTTTATCATGATTTATGATCAAATGAAATATTTGTGTCGCTCTTATTTTGCAAGTCGTGCCCCAGATTTGATTTTATGTGTGATGCCCCCTCGGGACATGAATCAATATTTTGAAAATTTTGATTGGATTTAATGATTTGTGTGTGGTGTGTATGATTTTGTCTATGTGAAATGTTGAAATTGATTCATCTCCCGATAATATACATGTTTTAGGGTATAAGGGAGACCGCGAGCAAATTACATGCCTGATTCCCTAACCCTAATTTTATTTGCCTCCTATAAAAGAGGAAAAGTGCTTTGATGTGATTCATTTGTGCATTGTTGACTTTGGAGAAAGAGAATTTGGAGAGAAGTCAAAATGCCTATTCTGTATTCTAGGCATCGTTTTGAGCGCATTCGGAGGTACCGAAGACCTGCCGCATATGGACCACCAGTAAGTCAACACTTTTGGCCCTTTTGTGATTTTTTATTTTGTTGTTTTTGGTCATTTTTTTATTTTTGAAATTCGGTTTTAGCGTTTTAGTGCGTCAAAGTCACAATTTAGCGCATACAAAGATTTAGGTAGCACATGAAGCTTGAATTTTAGGGCCGCGTCTGAAACAAAATAGCATAGCGCATAGAAGGTCTAGGTTAGCGCAGGGAGAGAAAATAGCGCATGCCGAATGCAGGGTAGGGTGTTGGGTTAACAAGATAGCATGTGAGTAAGACCTAGCGCATAGGGGTCACAGGGGTTCGCATGGGTAAGGGGTGTTAGCGCATAGGGTAGACCTAGCGCATAGGGTCAAATAGGTAGCATCAGCGAGGTATAAGTTAGCGCATAGATCGGTTTTAGTGCATAGGGTAGGTTGGGTGGCACATGGGGGAAAAAGACTAGTGCGTAGAGGGATTCTAGCGCATAGGGTAAATAGAGTAGCGCGTGGGAAAAATAGCTTAGTGCATGGGTAGATTTTAGCACGTAGACAACCTAGTTTAGCGCATCTGAAAAATTTTGTGAGATGAGGTGATTTTGTGAAATTGTTGTGTTTTGTTGTCATGGTTTTTATTGATTTGTCCAATATGAGTGCTGATATAACTTGTTTTGATTTATGATATTTCAAGTTATGCATAGATATTAATGTGTTGATTTGATCAAAGCATGATTTGTTTTTGCACTTTATTTTCAAGTTCAAATGTGTGAAGCCTGATTTGTGTTACAAGCTGATATGGGTTGGAAACTTGAGTTGTTTTACAAGCTGATATGGGTGGGAAACTTGAGTTGTTTTACAAGTTTATGTGATTTGGAGACTTGAGTTGTGTTACAAGTTTTGATATGGTTTTTGATAACTTGAGTTGTTTTACAAGCTGATATGAAATGATAGGATTTTGAACTTGATGTAGATGAGCAAATTGTTGCATGTTGTTGATGTGAGTTCCATTTTGATATCTTTGTTTTGATCTGGAAACTGATATTGGACTTGTTTTGCTGGTTGACAGGAGCGATTGGATGTGGTGCAGTCGCGTGAGCGATTTCCTAGGCCTTGGACTCTAATACCATGGTTGACACAGGCCGACCTAGATATTATTGAGAGATGTGGGTTGACGTCCCTGTTGGATATGCCTTGGTTCACTATGAACCGAGGGTTACTTACAACGCTCGCAGAGAGGTGGGATAGCGACACGAACACCTTCCACTTTGCCACAGGTGAGATAACAGTCACACTAGAGGATTGCTATAGGATTCTGCACATACCAGTAGTAGGTGCACTACTACCATATGAGAAGTCGAAGGAGGGTGGCACAGAGGCACTTCGCCTCATTTTTCATGATGAGACAGCATGTGGATATGAGATCCCGTGGCAGGAGTTCCTAGACCAGGATTATGCACCGCTTCCATCAGTAGTGGCAGGGTTTATCAATGGATTCCTTTGTCCTGATCGTAGGTCAAAGGGATTCTCTGTGGGATGGGGGCTGGTGTTAGAGGACATGGTTACACAGGGCCGCAGGTTCACGTGGAGATCGGCTATGCTAGCCCATCTGTACAGGGACTTGCACGAGGTGGTATACCTAGGTTACTATAGTTTATTAGCTGGCGTGACGCTCTTACAGGTATGGTGCTGGGAGCACATTCTAGCCACTAGGCCATTAGCAGACAGAGATAGGCCCGTTGGACGTGCCTATGCTTATGGATACAGGGGTCTAGTTGTCCAGCGGAAGCTAGGAAAACTAGAGCATTGGAGGAGAGTTTTGGATGACATTGATACAGTCACATGGCGACCATATATAGGGTGTGAGGTGTGGGCAGAGGATGGGTTGGAGATGGCCTACATGTTTTTGATGAGATACCTGATTGGGAGGACCCCATTTGTTATTGAGAGGTTTGTGGTGACCAAAGTTTTGCGACAGTTTGGTCGACAACGGGGTATACCTCAAGGGGCTTGTTTATATGCACGGCGGAGGCAAGACATATCAGATTGGGGCCCGACCATTGATAGTGCGATGGTGGTGGAGGAGTTTGTCAGTTTGGTAGACCAGATATGGGATTATGCCCCAGAGATTTTGGATGCGAGCATGACTGATGAGTTCGCAAGATTGTTTACCATGCGGGTAGTGGCCAAGATATCGGATCCCAAGGAGATGTAGCCAACATTCGATGATGATGATGAGGAGGGAGAGGGAGATGATCAGGATGATGGAGATGGTGGAGGAGGACGATGAGGGAGAGGAGTTAGAGGGAGGAGGGGAGATAGAGGGAGGAGAGGAGATAGAGGTTTGGAGAGAGCAGTCAGATGGGCAGTGATAGACAGGGGGAGAGGTGGATTGGCTATTGGAGCCAGTGGAGAGGGGAGGGTGGGGGAGGTTCTAGCTATAGTGGGGGGTACTAATGAGGTGATACGGCTAGCGCAGAGGAGGAGGATGGATGTGCTCCCACCTCTAGCACCAAGGATAGGCAGAGTTAGAGGGTATGTCCCTGCGTAGGTACCGCTATGGGTTCGGATCCCCACTCATGTTGAGGATGCATAGAATCAGACCCTGCAAGTGACTGTATAGCAACTACAGGCACAGGTTTTGACATATTAGTGGTAGATTGCATAGTTGACCACTGAGCAGGACACAGAGATAGAGTGGAGGGGGTGAGCAGAGGAGCTTGCAGCCAGTGTGCAGAGAGCAACTATGGGTGGTCCGATGAGAGACACCTTGAGAGAGCTATCTTTGAGAGCTCAGGAGGCAGAGTACTACTGCCGGCACTATGAGGCTATGGTACCCAGGGATCATCGAGCACAGAGCTTTACATAGTCGAGATCCAGTTGATCTCGAGATACTGGGTCATAGTCTGAGAGTCGAGGTGTGACAGGGCCATCGAGATAGGATCCCCCTAGAGATCCAGGGGTGGGGACATCTGGAGCCAAACCATCTCCGTTAGGGGATAGCCATACTTGAGAGACGTGGTTTCTGTTGTATTTTTTATCATTGTATTCTTTGTACTGGACATAGAGATGATAGATTTTGTACATTTTGATCATTTTTGGAGATATATATATACAGCATCATTATCTTTGATCATGTGGTTAGTTATATGGATGCATGTGCTTATGTGTTCTTTACATTACATTATGATGATGCAATGCTTAAATATATGATATAATGTATGATGCAATGAGATGTATGATTTTATATGTTGTGAGATGTATCTTGAAAATGAGATGTATGATAATGATATGCAACTAATTATAAAATGATATGCAACTATGTTTTTGGTAGCATCCTCATTCTGTATTTGTCATCCGATATAGCCATATGTTGTTTGCTTTCTTTGTAGGTATCATCATTGAGCATTGATTTGTTTAGGATATGTTGAAAATTTATACCATAATGACCTGAGAAAAATTTACATGATATTTGATTTTGCAAGATAGCACAAGCGTCAAGGTATAATTGAACCAGGATGACCTGAGTGCGGATTGTGTAAACAGACAAGATTAAATCATTTGTATGCATGAAGTGGAATCAGACCTTCAGTGATATTTGATGTATCATGTCTCGAGACAAGTATTCACACAGTACAAGTGATCACCTCCCAGACAGAAGACTAAGAAAATATTGGAAGTGCCCCATGATCTCTAGCTTTGAAGCATTTAGTGAGAAAAGGAAGAGAATCCAATAATTTAAATTAAAAAGTTTAAAATGCAAAAATAGGAAAGATTTTTATGTGATAATGCAACATTCAGTACTTCAGAAAATCATCCATCCTTGGTATTTCTGTGATTTTTTTTTTTGTTTTCTTTTGTTTTACGTGAAGCATAGTTTTGGTTGTTGGATGCCATGCTTCTGGGTTTTGCTTCTAGTTTTGACATCTTGAATGTCTGCAAGTTTTGACAATTTTAAATGCCCCTAGCTGAGTGTGCCTCTTGATGTGAATATGTACAGTGATTTCCAAACCATGGTGGAATGTTTTAAGAGGATATATATGGATAAACCAGGATAGTGACTATGCTAAGTATGTCCTGAATGGATATGTGCTAAGTGTCGGGCGATGGCTGATAGTGTTTTTAAGGATACGAATAAAATGGTATGGAGATAGATAGAGGAGCCATTCTTTCACAAGAGCGCCTGTTTACCAGGTTTTCACCATTTGTTTTTATTGTACTTTTTTTTTTTTTTTTTTTTTTTTAGCTTTTTCTAGATTTTTTTTTTTTTTTGCTTGTTTTGGCTTTTTCTGTGCACTAGGCTACTTAAGTGTAGTACTTCTTTAGATGGATGTTGTTAGTTGGTTCGTTGAGCACATCTCCTTTTGAAGTTGTTAGCTGATAGGCACCTAATCCATAGACTGATATGATGACATAGGGACCCAACCAGTTAGGTTCAAATTTTCCTTTCTTTTCTTGATCTTGCTGAATTCTTGGATTTTCTTTGAGGACTAGGTCGCCAACTTTGAGGTTGCGAGGGATGACCTTGTGATTGTAGCTCCTGCACATGCATTGTTGATATGCTTTGAGATGAGTGTAAGCATGCTGACATCTTTCATCTAATAGTTCTAGTTCTTGCATTCGGTTAACTTGATACTCTTCATTTGGGATTAAACCTTTCAAAGAGACTCTGAGAGATGGGATTTCTACTTCTAGGGGTAAAATGGCCTCTGATCCATATACCAATGAGTATGGTGTTTCTCCAATAGGTGTGCGGATGCTGGTTCTATATGCCCAAAGTGTTGGATTAAGTTGTACGTGCCAATCTTTGCCTGCATCATTCACTATTTTCTTTAGGATTTTTAGTATTGTCTTGTTAGATGCTTTTGCTTGACCATTTCCCTGTGGGTAGTATGGTGTAGAGAACTGATGTTGGATTTTGAATTTTTCACATAGTTCTTGTACATCTTGGTTTTTGAAAGGCCGTCCATTATCTATGACGATTGAACTTGGAATACCATATCTGCATATCAGATAATTTAGGATAAAAGTGGCAATTTGTTTCCTAGTCACTATGGTCATGGGAACTGCTTCTACCCATTTGGTAAAGTATTCTATTGCAGTTATAATGAATTTGTGTCCATTTGAAGATGAAGGATGAATTTTGCCAACTAAGTCTAGTCCCCACTGACAAAAGGGCCAGGATGTCGTGAATGGTTGCAGTTCCTATGCTAGTGCATGTATTAGATTACCATGGATCTGGCATTTAGGACACTTTTTTGCAAAGTGATAAGAGTCTTTTTCCATTGTAGGCCAGTAGTATCCCATCCTTAGAAGCTTTTTAGCAAGAGTAGTACCACTTGAATGTGTGCCACAAATACCTTCATGAAGCTCATGTAAAATGAAATCAGAATCATTACGATCAAGGCAACGAAGAAGAGTACCATCTAGACCTCGACGGTACAAAGTATTAGTGGTAAGGGTATAATGGGCAGCTTGCCAGATAAAGTTACATTTTTGGTAATGGGATTGGTCAATTGGTAAGATATTGTTCTTGAGGTAGTCGTATATTGGTCCATATAACGGAGAATCTGAACCAGTCAAGGCATAGATAACATGGGATTCAGAGTGGTCATAAGTTGGGGAGAACAGTTGCTCTACCAGGAACTCGTAATGACTCTATTGCTCTGGAATTTGTAGTAATGAAGCGACAGTAGCCATTGCATCGGCTTCTTTGTTGTTCAACCTTGGTATTTGCTCGAAGGTGATGTGTACAAAATATTGTTTGAAGTCATCCACCATTCGCTTGTAGGGTAGCAGCTTGTCATCCTTTGTCTGATAGCCATTGTTGATTTGATTGATGACTAGTTGTGAGTCTCCATAGACCTTAAACTCTGTGATTTTCCATTCTACAACCATTTTGATACCTATAACCAATGCCTCATATTCAGCCACATTATTTGTGCATGGGAACATAAGCCTATACGATCTTGGTATAGTGTGTCCTTCAGGAGTGATGAATAGAATGCCAGCACCTGAACCATGTTGTGTGTAGGATCCGTCAAAGTATAGGGTCCATTGTTTCGTAGAAAGAGCAAGAACGTTCCTATCTAGAAAATTTAATCTCCATGGTTTGTTTTCCTGGTAGCAGTGCTTCAGCCAGTTGATCTGCAATTGCTTGTCCTTTGATGGCTCATCTTTCTGTGTATTGAATGTCGAATTCACTGAGAATCATGACCCATTTAGCCAATCGACATGTAAGAGCTGCCTTGCTGAGTAGATATTTGAGAGGATCAATTTTTGTGATTAGCTTAATGGTGTGTGCTAGCATATAATGTCAGAACTTTTGAGATGTGAAGACCACTGTTAGGCAAGCCTTTTCAATGAATGTATAGTTGAGTTCATAGCCATTCAATGTCCTACTGATATAATATATAGCTCGTTCCTTTCCTTGTTGATCTTCTTGTGCCAATAGAGCCCCCAGCGATATATCTGTTGTTGAGATATATAGGATAAGTGGCTTTCCTACGACTGGTGGTACCAGAACTGGTGGATTCATTAGGTACTGTTTGATTTGGTAAAAAGATTTTGCATAGTTGGTTTCGCATCTGAATGGTACATTTTTGTGTAGTAAATAGTTAGTAGACTTTTATCTACTAGCTGAGCGATGAATCGCCTGATTGATTGAAGTCATCCTTGTAGAGATCTGAGTTGACTGATATTCTTTGGTGGTGGCATTTCCATAATGGCTTGTACCTTTGCTGAATCTACTTTGATACCTCTAGCTAAAAATATGTAGCCTAGTAACTTGCCTGATGTAACCCCAAAGACACACTTCTTAGGGTTGAGCCTAACTTGGAATTTCTCCAATCGATCAAAGATCTTTGTTAAGATGCTTAGATGTTCTGCTTTGGTGAATGATTTAGCTAGTAAATCATCCACGTAATCTTCCATAAATGTGTGCATCATATCATGAAAGATTGTTGTCATTGCTCTTTGATAAGTGGCCCCTACATTCTTTAAGCCAAAATGCATAACATTCCAATAGTACGTTCGTCAAGGACAGGTGAACATGGTTTTATCTTGATCTTCTGGGGCAATTTTGAATTGATTATAGGTTGAGAAACCGTCCATTAGTGAGAGCATTGCATGGCCTACAGTGAGATCTACAATTATGTCGATACTGGGCAGAGGAAAGTCATCTTTTGGATAAGATTTGTTGACGTCTCTAAAGTCAGTGCATATTTTGATACTACCATCAGGTTTTGATACTGGAACGACATTGGAAATCCATTCTGCATAGTCAATGGGTCGGATGAATCCGACATCTAATAGTTTCTTTAGTTCAATTTTGACCATGAGTGCTACCTATGGATTCATCTTTCATAGCTTTTGCTTGACTATTTTAACTCCTGAAGAGATGGACAAGTGATGCATGATCAAGTGTGGATCGACTCCGGGCATATTGACATATGACCAAGCAAAGTTAATTTGCTATTCTTTAAAGAAAATGATGAATGTTGATCTTTCCTCCTCTGTTAGAGATTCTGCAAGGTGTATGTTTTTGATGGCTTCTGTGGTACCAATGTTGATTGATTGAGTGGGCTCAATCAATATGGGTGATCGCTCATGAAAGTGCTCAGGAAGAGTGTCAAGTCTCCCATCGTTAGGTGCCTTAAAAAGGTTTTCACCCTTAGATGCATCCTTTATTTTTACTTTTTTGTGATCTAGAGCTGCCATTGACTGGTTTTCAGCATCAGATCTTTCATTTGGTTTATTTTTGTGACTGAGAGACTTGGCACTCCCTGATTGGCAGACATCGTTACTTTGTTCACTGGTAGAGCCTGTTTCTAGATTTATGGTACATAGGTAATGGATAATAGATTCATCATCTAGGAAAATTGTTATATCATGGATTTCAGGTTCATCCAAGTTGATGAGGTCAGGAAAGACAAGTGGTAAGGAATCATTAGGTGGATCAAGTTCTGCCACTGTAAGTGTTAGGATAGAGTTTTCATCGTGATTGTTCTTGGTTTTAAAGAAGTCCAAGATTTTGTCGAGGTCTTCGATGGTATTATCTTCTATATAGACTTGTTCATAATGTTTCTGTTCGCTTTCCTTGGCATCATAGATATTTTGTGGTCCAAATTCAAGAGGTCTATCTTCTGCGTTATGTTCTTCTTGAGAAAGGGATATGGAATCAATATCATTAGGGATATCTATAGTAGCATTGGAGCAGGTACCCCATTCATATTCATTGGAATCAGTCTCAGAGGCATCATCCCAGATTCTATCAATGCTATAAACTGGTATGTTGTATGGTGAAAACAAATCTTTGATGATGGATACCATTTTGATAGTTTTTATTGATTCTGTGTCAAATCCTGCTTCTAATTTCTGTATTTGTTCATAGACTGTGCCTCCTTAGAGAGAAATAAAGGTATCCAAAGATGATTTTATTGGTTCTTGAAATAGTGGATTCTGAACATGAGCTACTACTGCCGATATGGCCCTTTTGTGGCTTAGAAGTTTTTCCTGATGTAACTTCTGGTCTTGACATTCTCGTGCCTTGCGGATTGTTTCTACTGATTCAAAGAGTGCTTCCTGCCAGGATTCTTCTTTGTACTTCTTCTTTACTTTTCATTGAGGTTTTTCAGTTATGCGGGGCGGCTTTCTTAATAGGAAAGTGAGCTCACAACCCAGTCCTGTTTTGTCCCTACTGGGATGTGAAGGAAGATCTATGGGTTTAGTGACTCCTTCTTTGCGTTTTCAAATAGGTCCTTTACCATCATATCCCATTTTCTACATGATTAAGTATCCTTTTCCATATAGGTGTGTTGGTAGAACAATGTCTAGAGCAGCTATTTTGTTACCTTCTTCCTCATCTTTGTATAACCAGCTAAGAATATCCTTATCTTCTGATTCATGCGCTAGAGTGCCCAATTGGATGAAGGTACCATCAAATTTGGTGATGGGTTGAGTGACCAGATGTGTTGATGTAGTAGGCAATCCATGAGATCTAGGTGATGTTGACAATTTGGCCAAACATAAGGGCTCAGAAGAGTATTCTTGCATGCCTTGGTCTTTGATTTGCATTTTCTGCTTGAAATCTCCAAATAAGGAGTTGGGCTTTGCTGTTTGTAGATATGATGTTTAAGATCACTGCTTTTCTCTATTATGAGGAACCAAACTATCTTGGGCTGCCCCCATTGCATTGCAATGTTGAAATGGATTGTGATCAGTAGATATGGAGATTTCTTGTTAATCATAAGGAAATTTGACACACTGGTGATATGTAGAAGGTACTGCTTGCATTTCATGTATCTAGGGTCACCCTAACAAAATATTGTAGGTGAGATCTATGTCTAAGACCTGACACATAGTATCCTTTTGCACTGGTCCCACTTGAATAGGTAACATCACGGTTCCTTTAGAGGACCTTTCCTCATCATCATATGCCTTTATGGTAATCTTCTTGTAGGGATCAATAGACTCTTCTGAGAAGCCTAATGCACGGATAAGCTTTAAAGTACATATATTAAGTCCAACTCCTCCATCTATTAAGACTCTTTTTACTCGATGTTTGCAAACAATGACTTCGATATGGAGAGGAGTGTTATGCGGATGACTCAAGGAAGCATTGTCATGCTCTGAGAAGGTGAGGTTATGAGGTCCTGTCATATGGGCGACCATGGCTTGAAATTTGTCTGTATCTAGATTTTGAGGTACATTGGTTTCCAATAGCGCTTGTTCCAATATGTCTTTGTGCTTCGGTGATAGTTTCAGCAATTCGAGTATAGATATTTGAGCTGGAGTTTTGCGTAGTTGGCTAACCAAGTCATATTGGATTTTTGGTGTAGTAGTTGTAGGTGCAGTATGTCCTTTTAAGACATATTTCTGAGTTCAGGTTGTCACATTAACAGATTCATGATTACGTTGATCTCGGATGGTGATGACATTTACTTGATGATTTTCAGCTGATATGTGATTTATGGTGTTGTTGTAGATATGGTTGATACAAGCTCTGCGTGTATCATCTAAGGTTGAAGCTCCATCTTTGTTGGAGTTTGGGAGAGGATTTTTAAAGGCTCTGTGATCACCATTTGTTTTGAGACCATCTACCGTTAAGTCACCTCGATCAATCATGTCCTGCACCATGTGTTTCAATCTCATGCAATCGTTTGTCTGATGACCCTTGTTATGATGGAAATCATAATAGTGTAAATCATTCCACCAAGGTGGTTTGATTTGGAGTTCATAGTTGCTGATTGCAGGCAAGGAGAGAATTTTGTTTGCCAGAAGTTCTCTGAATGTTGATTCTAGTGTTTGCCCTAGTGGTGTGAAGATACACTTTTGGAAATTGTTCATGTTGTTGCGTGAATTATTGTTAGGTCCTGGATTCATGTTTTTTCTTTGAGTATCATTGGTGTTGTTTGTGTTGAGTTGTCCTTCATCAGTGTTTGGTGTATATGTGTTAGCATTTGGATTAGCATTTTTAGGATTTTTTCGTATTTTGAGGACTTTCGGATAATGCAAGCACTGGTTGTTTAGATTTGGGATCATGTGATTCATTGTTGCCTTTGTTTTTGTTTCGAGTCCAAAATCGAGATTTGTCTAGGTTGGTGTTGTTCTAGTTATTGTAGTTTGATGAGTTTGTTCCTTCCTTGTAGAATTTGAGTGTTCCCTTTTTGACACACGCTTCCTCTACTTGAATGCCATTTTAATCAATTTAGTGAAAGACAATATGCATTGAAGTTTTAGCCTGTAACTCATTTCACCATTCAAATTATCAATGAAGATTTCCATTTTCTCCTTTTCAGGAATATCTCGAGGATATCTGGAGACCATACACCGCTAGCGTTGAAGGAATATCATGAATGCTTCATTGTTCTTTTGTCTGGTGTTGCAAACATCTAGCATGGTTATGGCATGTTGGATGTTATAGGAGTATTGGGTTATGAATTTGTTAACCAATTCATCAAATGATCTGACAGGTGGTGTAATTTTGGATAACCATTCCATTGTTTGCCCTCCCAGGCTTCTTGGGAATAACCTCATCAGATAGGTGTCATCATGAGCAAATTCAAGACTCATTGTGCAAAATTCTCGAACATGATCTCGGGGATCACTTTTCCCATCATATTTATCAAATTTGGGAACGTCTAAGTTTGGAGGAAAAGGCACCATGTTCAATCTTCTATCAAATGGATAAGGACAGATTTCGTTTAAAGAGTACCGCACTGTTGTCCCTTGTTGCATGTCATGTATTTGTCTTTGTAATATTTGCATTTGTTGAGTAAGAGCAACCAAAGGCGCATTATTTTGCTAAGGAAGAAACTCTTCCCTTGTATTAGTTCTCAGCTAAAAAGGTGTGTTAAATGGTATATTTTGCTCTAGAGTTTCTAGCTCAAGTATACGCATTTCTGGTATACGTTGTTCTGGAATGTGTTGCTCAGGTATGTCTTGTTCAAGGTTACGAGTTTCCTCTTCTCTTTGTTGTTCTTGATATGCATATTGTCGAGATCTAGTTCTAAAGATGTTTGTGTCTAAATCTTTGGGAAGTTTAATGCCTTTACTTGTGAGCATGAGCAAATATTTTTCTGTCATTTCCCATAAGCCTTTCTACAAGCTTTTGAAATGAAGGGTTTTCCTGACATTCCTGAAGAAGCGCTTCAAAAATTTTAGTCTCTTCTAAGTGTGGAACTTCAAAAGGATTTGACAACCTTCGATTCATACTAGACTCTGCGTGTGTCTCGCTTTGTTGGTTTCTTTAAGAGCGAGTAACAGGCATTTTAGTAGAAACTTTCAGTGACGAAGGGGACAAAATCCTCGTTGATATGTTGCTTGGGGGTGGGTGGTTCTGGTCGAGATGTGTTATAAGTGATACACTCGTCAGGCAAGAATGTCGGATTGATTTTTCCTCCACGGTTTATGATTTGATTAAAAGCAGACTTTTGATAGTAGGCTCTTATTTTTAAGGGCTCTTTGTCAAATTTGTTGGATTTGTTTTAGATATAACATTTGATGTGATGAAGGAATACCCAATGAGATTTGAAGAGTTGACGATTGATGTATAAAAACTTATTTCTTTTGATGAACTTGGAAAAACTAGGTTGTTGTTTCTTCAATGTGATGTTCCGATAAATGTTCTTTCTTCTCAGAATATGGGGATTAGTCATGCATGAGTGATCAATGGATTCCTTTGATTTGTTAGGATTCAATTGATCTTGTTTGGAAAATTTCAAATCTTACTCTATCAAAATGAAGGTTTAGATGCCCCTTCACGACAAAGCATATCAAATGATATGGATAAAAGCCTTTCGATATGGAGACCTGATTTGACAACTTGAAATTTTTAAACAAGTGTTTTGAGATGAAATCCGTAAGATGGTAAAGGATTCTGTTGATACTGATGATGAGGTTTCCGGATTATGATAAGATAGATATGTTTTATCATGTGATTAGTTTAGGATTTTTACAACGTTTGTTTTGACACAAATTTAGCTCAAGAAATAGTTTTAACGGTTTGTTTTCGCTACTCCGCTTTGATGAAAAATGTTGTTGATAATGAGAGGCTTTTGAAAAGGTTTTCAAAATTTTTAAAATTCCTCACTGTTTTGCCCTTTGTCTATATGTTTTTGATCATGCGCTAAAACAGAGACGAAATGCGCTACCAAAATTACTCCACGCACTAAAATAATGACCACACGCACTAGGCTGCCCCTAGACACACGTTAAAGTTTTGACTGTTCAAAAAATTGTTTTCTACCTGTTTAAAAAGTCATGCACTAGCCTAGGCCTGTGATGCATTAACTTTTAAACCTGATGCGCTAATATTTTGCTGCTACGCGCTAAGCTGATGCTTCCACGCGCTAAACTTTTTCTCTGATGCGCTAAATGTTTTAACACTGGTTTGATTTTGAGATAAAATGCTACTGTTTGGAACAGACGTGCTAACTTGATGGTTGGATGTGCTAACAAAAGTACCTCACGCGCTAAGTAGTTGCTCTTACGTGCTAAACTGCCCTGATTTTTCCTTTGGTTGGTTTTTTGTAAATTTTGGATTTTTGTTTGTGAATTTATTTATTTATTTATTAAGTTTGATGGATGATTTTCTAAAGTAGTAGATGCAAGCACGACACAAAACTACAAATATTTTTCCTAATCTAACAAAAAGTGTATGTTCTGCGAGGATGTGTTCAAATCCCCAATGTTTTAACAGGTTTGGATACAAATAATACACTTCAGAAAAACTCTTTATTCAAAGGTCATAAATAACATCATAGCCCACTAGTCTTGATACTCCGTCAGCTCAAATAGCTGTGTCACCCCTTAGAGGGTGCCCATTTTTTTGCCTTTTGCCAAAAATTAACTCAAAGTGAATCACTTCACAGTTGAGTAGTTATCTTGGGAGATATATGGTGAGTAATCTTGGGGGCGGATTCTTCCCCACCCTTGCACTATGATGTTATAAATGTTTGGTTACTGACTCGGTTCAAAGCTTCTATTTCTATGGTTCATAATCAGGCTTCCCGTTTGGCCCTTAGTGATAAACTCCCTCAAGAGGCTTCCCAACCTTTAGAATAAAGGCTTTACGTATCTCAAGGATACTGGGGGAGGGCTAATCGCTATGTGCAACCGTTGAAAAGGAATTTCATCACTTTCCACTTTTGATTATAGTGGGTTAGAATACTTGGCGTCAAAGCCATTTCCCACTTAGGTCGTTCCCTTCACACCGGCCATAAACGACTTTAAGAGTTGATTTCAACTCCTCGGGAAGGCAGGCCTGCTAAAGGATGTAAAATGCTTTTCAAGGAAAGAAAGCATTTTAAGAGAGGTCTAGTTTTTTGGATCACCCAGTTAAGGGGAGAGCATATACCTTCCTCTTTCGATTCAAGGCAATCACAAATTCTTTTTAAACCTTCAATTCAGTGATTTTCTAATCTCTACTAGGAGATGTTGCTCCACGAAAAGCATGGTGTTAATTTTACTTCCTCAAACCAATGATTATTTAATCTAACAAAATAACCGCGTCAAAAAAGCAAAAGGTTCGATTTGGTCAACAAATAAAAATCGGTAAACAAAAGGGGAATAACTTCCCCCTTTAATTGCAACAAAGCTTTTTGAGGTGAGGTTCTTTCCTTTGCAAAACTTCAAAAGTGAATCCTTTTATGCACCAAAGGATGGTGAGGTTCTTTTTAAGCCCGTTGCAAAAGAAAAAATGAAATTTTGTGTTGTTCTTTTTAGAGCCCAAAGTGAGAAATTTTCTCCTAGAAAAGCAAGAAAAGATTTTGATTTGTTGTTCATTTTATTTGCCCAAAATAAAAGTGAGTTCAATTTTATTTAAACAAGAAAAAAAGAAATTTGAACTTTGGCTAACTTAGAAAAGTTAGTAAAAATTTAAACTACTTTAATTCTAGCCTAAATAGAATAGATTCAAAACCTGCAACCAACTGTCAGTAACCTACAGAAAACCAGTCAATTTGTTAGCAAAAAGGAAAATTCTGTGGACTTCCACAAGTCTAAATTTTAGTTTTTGTTACAAATTAGTTTTCTCTTTTTTGTCTGTGATGCGCTACAGAAAAAACTGTACACACTGCAATATAACAGAGATGCGCTAAAAGATGGATATGATGCGCTACACTGTTTTCGGGATGCGCTACTCTGTGCGCCAAAAGCGCTGCTCTGTTTTTCTTCCGCGCCGAGACCTACAAAAAAAATTAGTAATCTTATGCGCTGATAAATGGACTTTACATGCTAGATGATGGACTCCACGTGCTGAACAGGAAACTGAATGCGCTAGGCTGTTAACCAGATGCGCTAAATAGTTAACTTAACGCGTTAATTCATTTTTCCTGTGTGCCTTCCAAAGTGGATATATTTCAAAACCGATTAGATATATGGGGTAGGGCCCCACAGTGGGCACCAAAAATATATGTGGGAAAAACGAGTCGATAGAACTCAATATGTGAAAAATGGAGCTCTATGGAGCCTTACTCACATACTCACAGGACTTCTTGGTGCAAGCTATGGAGTAATAAAGTATCACTCAGCTTCCCAAGGTGGGTCCCATGGTTCTCTATCTTACACGGTCCCTCAAACCAATGTTTTTGCTCTCAGATCACTGAGCAAAATGGTTTAGGGATGGCAAATGCAAGAATGAGGGATGCTTTTGTTGGTTTCAATATGAGATGCATCCTAAACTATACATGATTCTAGAAATGTAATAAACTAACTATAAGATGACAAGGTTAGTAAACAAACTATCCTAGCATACTATATTAGTTCAACGATTTAAGCTAATGATAATAGAAAGTATTCTAAACATGCATATTTAGACTAAATCCTAGTTAAAAGAGAGGCTAAAATGATGAGCATATATGAAATGAAAGCTTGAATGTATTTGAGCATAAGTATGATACTACAAACTTGGATCATGAAAATGGAGGAATGAGAGCTCTATTTATAGCAAAAATAGGGCAATGGATGGTCAGGATTGAAAGAGTTGATCAAGGGTTGAGTTTGAAAGTTGGGAATCCATGTTTGCAATTTGCACCAATAAAATGATGACAAATGTCAACATAGGGTTGGGTTGAGAGAAGGGGTTGGAGACATTAAATGCCTGAGAAGACCCCATGGTTATCTAGAGATAAGTGTTAAGCTTAAGTTAGGCTTACCCATTGGATTAAGAGTTAATCCAAGGATAAACCCTTGTGCAAATGATTAAGAGATAATCATGGTCAAAGCATTAAATGCTTGATGAGACCCTTGGGTTGGATGAAGGTTAAGCTAGGCAAAAAGTCTCTAACCATGTAAGAGGGTTGAATTAACCATTAATGGTTTGGGAGACTTTGGAAAATTAAGTGGTTGAGGACTTGAAGCCTTTAATGGTTATCAAAGACTTTAAGGTTTTGAGAAGTGACCTCCCCTTGCTTAGGGATGTGACAAAGTTTAGAAGTGATTAGAAGGGTCTAGAAGAAATTAGGAAGGGATTTAGGAAGCAAGTGGGAGATGTAGGAAAATGCAAGTGGATGGAGGGATAATAGGATTTAATTGAAATAAAGTTAATTTAATTCAATTTGGTTGTAATTTGGGGAAATTAAATAAATTAGATTTATTCAATTTAGGATAACTTATTTAATTAAATTTAAATTTAATTAAAAGTGGATAGAAGGGATTTAATTGAATAAAAATGATTTATTCATTAAATGGGTATAGTGAATTTAATTGAGTAATTTACTTAATTAAATAGAGGAATGCGGGTAATTTAATTAAATTGGATTTAATTAAATAGAGAAATGAACATAAAATATTCATTTAAGAATATGGTCATTTTTATACGTCTACAATAGGATCTAGGCTTATCATTTAGAAAATAAGGAAAATTATTGTAAGCCTAACTCCTACACACATTGGTAGTATGTCCTTCTTTAAGAAAGTTAAAGCAAACAGGTTTAAACTTTTGCTTACCTTTATCCTTTGATGCTGGTTGACTCTTTGATGTTCCAGCATTTGCACCAAAGGTCTCACCTTCCTCATGACCAGAAGAACCAGGTCCATCAGTATTCTTGACAGTTTTGGTAGATTCAAGCTTTTGCTCTAGCTTGACGGTACTCTTGTTGAACCTAGCAATTATTTTCTTTTACTCAGAGATTTCTTTGGAAATAGCAACATTTGTTTCCATTAGGTTTTCATTCTCAGAGATGGCAATGTTCAGTTCTCCTTGCATGTCTTCCTTTTCCACTTTGCTCGCATGGAGTTGAGCAGTTAGGGCACTGATCTCTTGCTTCAGCTTGGAGTTTTCATGATCTTTGTCTTTGACCAGATCTTTAGCTTTCCTCTAGTTCTCAAGCTCTTGGTACATTCGGATAGTCAATCCTTCCAATTCCTTTCTCAGATTGGAATTGGATTCATTCAGCTTTTCTACTTCTTGAATCAGGGCTTCCATGTTCGCTTCATTAGAGGAACTATTTTCAGATAGCTCCATCAGTTTTTCTACATGATCTCTCCTTTTTGATTGAGATGCCTTGTATTTGACCATAAGATCATCATAGGCTTGCTCAGACTGAGTAAGCCAATGAGTAAGTTCACTCAATGTGTATTCCCCTATATCTCTTTCCAAGTGGTTAAACTTATAGAAAGGTTGGCTCTGATGCCAATTGATGAATACTAAGAGGGGGGGGATGAATTAGTATGCCAAAAATCTTTGCACTTAAACACTTTGCTAGACTAACAGTAAACCGGTAAAATAGTTTAGTAGACAAACCAGTTAGCACACATGCAAACAAAATAGCAAATAATGCATTCACCCATAGAAGCACAAACACCATAACACAAGAGATTTTGACGTGCAAACCCAAATGGGAAAAACCACGGTGAGATGGAACTCACAAATGACTATCTGCAGAATAGGAACTAGACTGGTTAAGCTCTTACAATGTTCTTTACTAGAATAGATCCTGTTAGGAAGCTCAATCTCTGTTAGGAGATATGTCCAATTAAAGACTACCTTGCTAGAGGATTTTAGATCCATAGATCTGAACCACCTTTTAGAGGATTTACAAGAGCCTTTTGGGCCTACCCAGTTAAGGGCTATAGACTTGTCGAAGATGTGAGTAATCAACAAGTGAGTGATCTAGCAAATAGCACAGATTGCTTGGTTAGATCCTTGATAGCTCATTCCTAATGCATCCCACCATTACTTCAATCTTCTATACATTCATACTCTCTCTGACTCCTCAACCACTTTAAACCCTAGCAACAACATTAAGCTCAACAACAACATAAAACCCTACACATGATGTCCTTATAAAGGAATCTGATTTCATGTCGGTCCAATAGGATTACAATACAATTTCCTAGGTTCAATGCATCTAGACGTATCTGGTAACATGACACAGAAAACACCGTTAAAGTGTCGGCACCATCAAACAATCGGTGGATGGTAACTCATCACAAATTGTCGGTTTGTAACTCATCATAAAGTATTACCGATTCATACAAAATACTAGTTCAAGCAAAATGCCGGTTGTCGGTTTGACAAAATGAAGACTGGAAAATATGTGTTTTGCTGCTTTGATCCTTTGTACCGCTTGAGATCCTCGAACCGCTTGGGGTCAACATGCCACTTCAGATTGGTAATCTTTCTGCAAAACACCAATAGTCTAAGGACTATAATGCATCATACCGGTTTGAACATGTACCGATTGAGCTTTAACTAATACATACAAAAATGATCTCATTGCAAGTGTGTGTCCATCAATGATAATCACAACATAATCATCAAAAATGCCAACAGTAACTTGCCAAAAGGACATATGGGCCCCACCACAAGTTACAAGGCTCTTAAGTGAGTCACTACATAATGAACTTATGTCCAAAACATAAAAAATTACTAGATACCTTTTTATATAGAAACCCACCCATTCTATTAATTGAGGATATTTGTGATAAATTCAGTGCAAGCGCATAGATGGTTTTGCTCCCAAGATACTCACCATACATATTTCCTTGAGTAGAAAGAGACATTTTTGAAAGGCTACTTGTAGCTTCATAAAAGTGGTGACTCCCCCATCATAGGGATCATCTATCTTTTATGTTAACGCAAGACTCGGTGTATCACATCCTTACCTGCTACGGCGGGATTCATAAGGTATGTAGTACCAAAGTTGAAGAAATATCAAGATGTGGGCTGAAATTATCGCAACTGGCCATTTGACCTTAGGGATAAAGTGTGTTTGAAGTGCCTTCATTTTGTGTCAGACTAGTGATAAATTGAGCCAACTTCAGGCTTTTAGAAAAACATACACAAAAAACATTTGAAAAGGGGTCAAAAAGTTCAAAGATTGGCTTGATTTAGACCCACAATATTGGTCTTTTCAAAATCAGCATTTGGCACAAAAATCAAAACAAAGTGCAAAGAAGATATCAAACTATCTGACCATCCTTCACATTTTGAGAAGAAGAATCTTCATCAACACATCAATTTGAAGAAAAGACCAATGAGCTCAAAGGCTTTCATCAAAAGAAGGAAGTTTTTCTATTTCAATAGACAAATTTTTTTCTCACACAGAGCCTTCTTGCATCATATGCGTCTATATCTTCAAGGAAAATCCAATGAGTTTGATCAAGAGTCTTTGAACAATAGAGCTTTTACTCAATATAGAGCTTTGAGTTATCATAAAAACAAAGGAGGTAAAATCAATCTCGCCTTCTTTCTAGACATTTTCATTACATATAACATAGCTCAAGAAGAACCACCAACCCCTGAGCAAGAAGAAGAAGAATTTGTCCCATTTGTAACACAAAGTTTTTATTGAAGTTCACATTCCAATCCATTCTCACACTCATACATCATCAATCCATTCCAACTCTCGAAACATAAAGAGGTCTTGTCCTAAGTTCTTCTTTTTTAGATATTTCTTGAATCAAAACAACACATCACTTTGTAGAGTGTCTCTACATCTAGGATAAACTCATCCTAAGAGGCATTTTTACGCAGGTTAAAACTAGTCTATGAGTGCACTCTCTCATTACTAGATAGCTTGGTTTTTAACACATCTCAGACCTTGCTATACCTTATCATATCAAACATTGTTGACAACACAACAAGCAACTCATAAAAGGACTTAGGTAACATCAAATCTTTAGTGTTAGAGATCCATATGATAAACACTTCACCAAACATTTATCTCTCACTCCATCACCCACTCATAATCATTTTCACCAAACATCAACAACAACTTTCAAACAAAATGGCTCAAACCAGATCAAGGACTAGACAACAAGAGATTGAGGAGGAAGAAGAGGAAAATCTCAATGAATTCCAAGAAGCCCTTGGAGGAAATGTAAATGATGAGAATCCTAGTAATCTCACTCCTAAAGCAATAGAAAGGGCACAACACAACCCCCCCTTCTATCGAATTTTTGATGAAATCCTCAAAAACAATGTTGATGCTCATTTTTTGAGACTTTCTCAAGAGGGAGCCAAACTACCTTCTGATTTTGATATTGCATAATTACGGAAAGCATTAGAACACCATAGTCATAATGAGGGTGGAAGACGTCAAGATAAATTCAGATATGACCTTAACCAAGAAAATCCCCCACCTCCTCCTCCTCCTAATGACATTGACATGTTGAGGCAACAAGTTGAGAATCTAGCCCAACAACTCCATAGTGGTGTGAAAACTACCTAGTTTTCACTTAATGATATTTGTCCCTATCCCTTTGATAGGAATCTACATATACCACCTTTTCCACAAGGGTTTGAAACACCTAAGTTTGAAAAGTATCAGGGAAAAGGAGACCCTAGAGATCATGTCATGGAATTTCACTAAGCTTGCCTCTTTCCTCAGAGTTTGGGAGGGACAACCACACAATGGTTTTCTTGACTAACAGACAACATTAGGACATTCGAAGAACTAGTCCAAAAGTTCATCACACATTATTCAGACAACATAGAACATGATGCCACCGTGGCAGATCTGTATAACACCAAGCAAAAACCAGGGGAACTATTTTCAGCTTTCTTGCAATGGTGGAGACAACTATCTAGTGGGCATTCTCTTCATCTACCTGAATGAAAGCTAGTGAAAATATTTATTTCCAACTTGAATGATGAAATGGAATTCCACCTAGACATGAAGGACACAAAATCCTTTGCTGACATGATCACCCAAAGTCTAAAATGTGAATGGGCCCTCATTAAAAAGGGGCTTATCAAGATATACAATGAACCAAAAGATGGCCCTCACCCATGCTTTAATAGTGATAAACCCAACTTTTGATATAAAAACATAAAAATTTTCAATGACAGGGTTGTAGATGCAAGGACTATAGAGAGTCCACAACCCGTGGTCCGATTTGCAGGGCAAAATCCCCCTCCTAAAAACAACATGGTTCCTCCTTCGCAAAATCAAGGTCACAATGCACCGCAAGAGGAACCGAGACAACGGCAACAAAATAATAAACAAAAACCTACCTACACTCCCTTAGGGAAACCTATTGAAATATTTTTACATCAATTGGTCTCTTCAAATCTGGTGACCTTACCAAAGACATCTAATTACAAACCTCAGGTCAAACTTCCATGGTGGAGAGATAACGAACATTGTGAATTCCACCAAGGGAAGGGACATAAAACAAGTAACCGTCATAGACTAAAAATCTTGTTTAGGATCTTATTGATCAAAGAGAGATTGAAATTGAACGACACAACCAAAAACTTCAAATAATGATCATCTCATGTTCAAGAATCTGCTTCCATCACAAGATCAAAGGGGTCCTTCCACTTCAAGGTAAAACAAAGATACAACTGATTATACACAATCTGCCTATAATTACACCGTGAATCACCTATAGGATGCCAATGAAAAAATTGCAACCATCACCATCAAAGATCCCAACCCTACCTACAATGTTGTTATGCATCCTAGAAAGATCACCATTAAAGCAGCTCCACAAGGCACAACCTCCATCCCAAAGTAGTATAACCTTGTGGAACAGTTAGATAAGACGCCCACACTTATATCCATTTTAGAACTTTTGCACCTATCCCCGTCTCATAAAATAATCTTGGACCAAGCTCTCCAAGAGGCATCAGTCCTTGCCAATCTAAATACAAATCAATTTCAAGCTATGGTTGGTAATCTGAGGTCATCACCATGTCTCACTTTCTCTGAAAGTGACAATACATCCTTCCAACAACCTCATAATGCCTCACTCCATATTGAAGGATTTATCAACCAACACAAGATCAAGAGAGTCTTGATTGACAATGGAGTAGGCCTAAATATATGTACATTACAATTGGTCACAGCATTGGGATATGCAGTTAAATCAGTGGACCCCCACAAAAAGATAACCATAAAAGCCTATGATGATGTAGAGGGTTCTTCAAAAGGAGAAGTTGTGTTACCAATCTGAGTGGGCCTAGTGGTGAAGCACATCATATTTCAAGTTCTAGACCTTCCTCTGCTATATAATTTGTTGTTAGGAAGACCTTGGATACACACCATGCAAGATGTTCCATCCACCTATCACTAGTGTATCAAGTTTCCTCATAACAGTGTAGAAATTACAATCCTGGGCGATGCAAATCCATTTGCATATTGTAACAATATCAACCATCAGCCAGAGATTACCATTCCCAACAATAGAGAAGCTATCCCATCCACATCATATGTTAGTCCAGCCTCTCTTTCTTATTCAAACACCACTATACCCAAGCAAGAGAAGATAAAAATGAAAATGCAAAAGGAAGGTCCTGGGGAGTACAATCTAAGCCAACTCTTTTGTGTTGGGAAACTACCCACTTCCCCTAGAACTCATGGTAAGCCTCAAAGGTTACTTCAAACACCACTGGTGAAACCAGCATGCACTTTGGCAACTTTTATCCTTGGAAAGAGTCTGGAAGAGGAAACTAGAGATGAGGACATGGCATAATGGATCTATAAAGACCCTACCAGCATGAAAATCCCACAAGCTAAGATTCCCATAGATCAATATGGGAAAGGCCTTACCATTATGCAAGGAATGGGCTATGATGGTCAGAGTGCTTTGGGACCTTACAAGAAAGGATGGCACGAGCCGTTGCAACCTGAATTAAAGCCTAAAGATAACACTAGATTAGGCTTTCAAAAGGAGACTCTTCCTAAGCTCAAATTCAAAGGGAAACCCAACAAACCTCTATATCAGCCTAATACTCTAAAGAGGCTACCCTTGATTATATCAACAACACCAAGAACCACACCAAATTCTCAAATGAGGCTAAGAATCCCATCAATACCATCCATAGCACCAATCATACCACCAATAAAACCAACAACCCCATCAACAACAACAACCACATCAACAACACCATTAGCAGTATAAGAACCCCCAACAATATCGACAATACTGATAATTCCTTCAGAAACAACAGATTCAACAATGCCAATACTCCCAGTATCAGATTCACTAATCCCAATAATCCTCCCTGTAGGACCAACCATTCCATCTCCAAAGGTACATCAGACGATTACACCTATAGTGTTTAAATCAAAAGATATCCCGGTGTGGTATAGTAATCAGATACTGGAAAGTGACTCAGAGACCGACTCATGAGTGGGAATTTGATTTCGTACATCTCAATACTTTAGATGAGGAAGATGCATCACCACCTCCACTTTGCAAAGAAATCCCTATTTCTAGAGAAGCACAGATTAAGACCTCTTGGGTTCCTGAATTGGAAACATCTTCCACAGACCCTATGTCACATCCTACACCTAATTTTGATAGGGAGAGTACCATCAATGACCTTCACCATAATGTCTTAACCCTCACTGATACATCTTATGAACTTAACCTGATCGATGAGGTAATATCCATTATCCATCTTGAACTCATTGAATGGAACCAACCAAATCCCCCATGCCTTGACCAATTCCAAACAATGAGGAAATCATTGACTTTTTGGAACTATGAGATAACATACCAAATAGGGATCACAAAGATGGATCACCATTGAACATAATAGCGCAACATACTTTGGGACAGATGCCAAACCTTTTAGTTGCAAAAATTTTACAATAAAACATGGATCTTCCAGTGAAAACCACACTGTGGCACTGTTTGATCCCAAAAAAGTAAAAAGAAAGAGTGCATCCAATGGTGAAATCCTCTCTGAGGCACCTATGGATGAAAGGTTTGACATCCTCCCCTCCAGTGCAAATTAGGAATGATCAACAAACCTTATTGAGGAAATAATAGAATTCATTGTGGGGAATCCTGTGACTCCTCACCACATACATTTGGCATCTCTTTTAACTCCAGAAGAGAAACCTAAGTTTATCAAATTCTTCCAAAAGCATTAGATCAATTTTGCATGGTCATATGCAAACATGCCTGGTCTAGATCCTGATTTATTCATGCATCACCTCACCGTGGTAGAAAGAGCTAGACCAGTAAAATTGAAGCTTTGCAAGATGCACCCCCAAATTGTGGTACTAGTCAAAGCATAACTCAAGAAACTCTTGTATGTTAGTTTTATTAGACCAATTGATTATGCAGACTGGATCTCCAACATCATAATTGTTGATAAACCAAATGGGGGCATCCATATCTGTATTGACTTCAGAGATCTAAACAAGGCATTTCCTAAAGATGACTTCCCCCTTCCAAACATTGACATGATAGTGGACCTAACAGTAGGACAAGTCATTCTTTCTCTCATGGATGGCTTTTCAGGGTACAACCAGATAAAGATCGGACCAGAGGATCAACATAAGATGGTCTTCACATGTCCATGGGGAACATACTGTTGGAATGTAATGTCTTTTGGTCTAAAGAATGCAAGGGCAACTTATCAAAGAGCCATGACAACCATCTTTCATGATATGATGCATACCATAATGGAGGATTATGTTGATGACATACAAGAAAAATCATTGACAAGAGAAGGTCATCTTGCAATATTAGAGAAAATTTTTGATAGACTAGAACAATATCATGTTTGACTCAATCTGAAGAAATGTGTCTTTGGAGTAACCTCAGGGATGCTTCTAGGATACATTGTCTCAAGCAAGGGCATTGAGGTCGACCTGAAAAAGGGCAAAGCAATCATGGACATGCCACCTCCCAAAAACATCAGTCAGTTAAGGACACTACAAGGGTGGCTACAATCCATCCAAAGATTCATTGCACAACTAGAAAATAAGTGTCATCCATTTATACATCTGTTACAAAAAAAATCCGCTTTCAATGGGATGCTAGATGCTAGTAAGCATTCCAAATGCTTAAGGACTATCTCATGAATACACCGTTGTTGATCCCACTATTGGAATTCTACACTCTTATGAGAATAGTTGATGTTTTCATTGATGGCAACCAACTGGAAAACATCTGTCAACCCACCGGTAGTTATCAGTACTGGCAATAGACTTCTAAATACACTGGCAGGTACTTCACTGGCAACGGAAATAATGCATACCGACACTCAAGCCAACATGGAATAAAATTTCTTTATTGTTTTATATTGTAATTATCTTTTGTAAAAGCCAACATGGAATATTGTAAAAGACTCATATATATATGCATGAGATCTTATAGTTCATTTAAGGAATAAGTAAGGGAGAGAGGATGATATTTGTGATATAGTTGATAGTGAAGGTTTTTGGTAATAGACTGAGCTTCAACCAGTACTGAACCTAGCATAGTTGATGTTGATGTGAAGCAGTACATTGTATTGGATTTTGATAATCCATTTTGTAAGTTAGTGAAACTTTTGGTTTTTGATTGAGAAGTGAGCTCTAGGCTGCTAGCCTTCCTGCATGTGCAGGTCCCTCATTGTAAGTAATATTTATTCATTGGCCAGTGAGTCAATATTGTGGGTCACAAATCCCACCGAGGTTTTTCCCACACTGGGTTTCCTCGTTAAATATATTTTGTTATGGTATGTTATCTATGTTGTCTCTGTTCTTCTTATTTCCTACATAGAAGAATATGAGGCATTGATCAATAGACTCCGACTAGCCATACAATGGAAACTGAGTTCATGATACAAATGAGATTGGAGAAAGTTCTGTTACTGCAAATAATCTAGATGAGAACAAACTGATAAGACAACCTAATGCTTATAAGTTTAATGGCAAATGTTTCAATTGCAAGAAATATGGTCATAGATAAAATTATTGTAGATTTAAAAATAATTAGAATATTAATGCACCCACCAGTCAATGTTCTAAATGCAACAAAGTTGATCATAATTTAGAAAATTGCAGAATGAATGTGACATTCTATGTTTGTGGAAGATATGGACACCTATCTAATCAATGTAGAACACAAACCGGTGTAGGATATAGAAAGTCTATTCAAAGGAATAATGTGACTTGTTATTCTTGTAACAAGATTGGACATATTCCCAAATTTTGTAGAAGCAAGACCTCACCGGTGAACAATAAATGATTTAGTTTGAAAGGCAAAGAAAAGGTAGATGAGGTAAAGCAATAATTTTCAAAATAATGGATTAGGAAGAGAGATTATAATGTTGATGAAACTATCTCTATATCGGTAGAACAGAGTAATCCTCCATCGATAGGAGATTCTTCATCCAATTGAGAAGTAACCCTTTCGGGGTATTGCAGTAAGTTGAAAATCATGTAGATTGCCCTCAGTTGATGGTGAGAAGATAGATTTCTTCTTTACTGGAAGATGTGTTAAGTTTTCACTTAACTGGAAAGCATTTAATGCGGTTGGTAAGAGAAATGTCATTATAAATCAACTAACTTCCCTCTTTTTGGACTAACTAAGCACTCAAATTAGCAGAGAGCACAAAAACAGAGAGAAGGCATTCAAGGCGAAGGCGCAAAGTGATTTCTTTGAAGCATTCATAATACTTTAAGGCAGCTAAAGGTATTTTTCAATGGCTTCTTCTTCTGCTCTCGAATTTATTTGAAACCCTACTATTGTGGAAAATGTGAAATGCCCTAGGCCCTTATTTAAAATAATTCCCAAAGTAGCTAAGCAAGATGATTCTATAGGGGCATTTTCAAAAATTCCTAAAGGTGTATCTTTTGCAGAAGACACTATGATGTATATACATTGCAATATAGAAGAACTAGGTTCTGAAGAATTGATGAAAATGTATTCTAAGGTGATTTGTGATGAAAATGGTGCTATCAAACCTGAACACAAGTTTATAGAAACTCTAGGTTTTGTGGAAATACTGAATATTCCCCAATTTTCGGAAGAAGTAGTAAGAATTATCTTGAGTAGAGTGCATGGAGAATTTCTATGGTTTGATTCTATCTGCAAAATTACCCGACAAGCAATTAGGGTAGTAACTGGTTTACCCTCAACCAGTCGCAGAACTGACAAAACAAAGAAGATCACTAACAAAAAACTAATGACCCTAACTAGAGAAACATCTGACAATAGATCAATGAGAGTGAATGATATCAAAGACATCAATGTGAGATTTGTGAGTTTAGTGCTAGGTTACAATACTACACATACTAATAGACTAAATTCAGTTCCTAGTCTTTGTATAAACAATGCTTATGAGATGGTCAACAACAATGCAATGGCAGATGTGTGTGAATGGCTAAAAGATGAACTCATTGATAATTTGAAGAAGATTAAAGGAGATAAGAAAGGGACATTCCGATTTGGAAATCTTTTGGGATGTTTGATGTTGTATTTCACTAAGGAAATCCCCGATACAGGATCTAAAGACTTTGGATATGATATACCAGTAGTAAAACAATTAAACGAAGCTTTTACTGGCATGAGAATTGCAAAGGACAACAACATAATTGAATATTTCAAAACCTTCCAAGCTAAAATGAAAACTAGAGAAAGACTACCATAGAGTATAGTGGATAAGTATGACAAAAAATCTATTTTGTTATCAAGAGAGATGAGACATGGATGGAAGATGTACTCCCTAGGACTGTATGGATGACTGAAATTGGATATAAAGTAGATCTTAACATTCTTGAGACATATGGTAAAGCATTACTAGATGCACCAAGAGATCCATCAGAACAAGTTTTTGGTAGTGCCGAGACTATTGAAAGTTATGTAAAAACATTGAAGCAAAGGAAGAAAAGAGAAAAATTTATTAGAGATGCTTCTAAGAAAGTGAAGGAAATCAAGGAAAATGTAATGAGCATTAGTGGCATATCAGCTAGTGAACTTCAAGGATGTAATGCCCATACCCTAGTCGGACTTTTAAAACCCGTTTAACCTTGATTGACTTCCTATGTGGCATTCTCGAATGGTAGATTAACCGATATGCAATGTGTAGTTTAGATAATATAAATAAACTGAGTATACTTATTATTGTGTTTTTGCATCGATTCTCGTGTAAATGCAATTGTTCCTAACCCTTGTGATAAATCTTGAGCTAACATCTTCATTGAATATGTATTTGTATATGCATGCTTGTATGAATTCATGGGTGCAGGAGATTGCAGGTACAACACCGCTTAGGGCAAGGTTCATCTCCTTTGGAATTTGCAAGGTTGAGTATGCTCCTTCATCTTTTGAATTCGGATTTAGTGGTCATATAACTCTCGTCTTGCCTTAGCCATGGTTAGGTGAGCTTCGTGCGTGGGTTCGTGGAGCTTGCCTTTCATTGGGATGCATGTCGAGAGATTTGGAGGACTACCTCGATTTGCATGCCTTGCACGAGGTAAGTGAGGTTTGTTATCCTAAGTATTAAATTTAAAATTATGATTAAACGTACACATTAGAGATATAGAAATTTAAATAGGTAGCTTCTTTATACGATTAATCAGTAATTAAAGAGATTTGCTTTAAATTATTATTGTAGCAAGTTTAAGGTATTTAACTGAGGTTAGTGTGCTCATTTACGCATTTGTAACTTTTATGCATTTGTAGTCGAGAAATTAGAATAAATTAAACTCTTGCATTAGATTAGTCATTTATTTAAAAATATCGCTTTATTATGTTGTAGCGAGTTAATTTAATAGCTAATTTTAAAATAACGAATTTAATGAGATTATACGTTTTTGGAAAGGAAAAATTTGAAGACATTTGGGAGATAGCAATAAATTACGCATTTTCGCATTTGGAGAAAAAAAAAAGGAAAATTATTATTATTTAAAAGAAATTATTTCCTCTTACTTGTATAGTTGATAAAATATAAAAGTTTGATTTTCAGTAAATTAAATTAGAGCTGAATATGAAGTAGAAGCTTTTAAATTTTAAAAGAAAAATGAACAAGGAAGGAATGAATGATTCCCATTTGGATTTTCATTTATTGTATTTTAGAAATAAAACCCTAAATTCGAAATTGAAATTAGGGCAAAAATTAGGGCTTTGTTTTTAATCTTAGTTTTGCAAGCATTTTGGGGGTTCTTGGCTTTTTTGGTCTCTTTTTTTGAAAAAAACATGGTTTGGGAAGAAAAGAATGGAGTTTTTCTTGCTTGCTTGGAGTGGCTGAAGCTCTTCATCAAGATTCATGCCCGGAAATTTCATTATGAGGTAGGATTCGGGCCTCGTTTTTTAAGTTATTGTTGAATTCAAAAAAAAGGTATTATCCATGAATGTGTTTGAGGTTTAGTTTTCAATCTCCTCCCAAATTTGGTTGTTCTTAAATCAGATCCTTGTTCTTAATGAATTTTGTGATTTTAAAGCTTGAATGGAAACATTTTCTCCCATAATGAAGATTTTGGTATAAATCTGTGAATTCTTTTTTATGGCTGTTAAAAAAAAATGGGTGTAGGGTTTTTACAATCCCTTTGTCAATCCTTTTGGTTATTGCTAAATTTTTTTAAAAAAAAGGGAATATAAGCTGTTGGAGAAGGAAATTTCAGTCTGTATTTCGTTTTTGCTGTGTGCCCTTTTCATTTTTGACAGTAAAAAAAAAGGATTCGTTTTAAAAAAAAATAATATTTCAAAAAATACATAAAACAAAAAAAATAAAAAAATAAATAACGCAGAAAAAAAAAAACCCCATGGCGGGTTTGAAACCCCACCACAGGGTGTGGGGCGCAGAGTCTGCTACCATGGTAGCGGACTGCTACCAAATGGTAGCAGCGCTGCCATGGCAGCTGCTTGCTACCCTTTGGTAGCAGCCGCTACCCATGGTAGCGTGAGCTGCCTTGGGAGGGGGCCGCGTGGAGTCCACGTGGAACCCCCACCCCAATGTATGGTTAGTAATTTTTGTTTTTGTATTTGTTTTTAAATTTTTTTTTAATTTAAAAAAAAAATGAAATAAACAATCTCCACGGTATATTAAATTAGTTAATTTGAGTTTTATTAATAGTTTTTTTTATATATAAAGTTTTTTTTTAAATAATAATTAATTAATATAGATATTTCATGTGGAGTTTGTTATATGTATTAATAAATAATGAATTCGAAACCCGAGTGTTATTAGATAATATGATTAATATATATGTATATATATATTTGAAGGACATTTTATATGTGTATATTGAATAGCGTCTTAACAATTGATGACTTCACTTTTTTTCTTTTAAAATATTCCGATATTCAGCAGCAACTTGTGATTTGATCTGGTCAATCCGTGAACCTAGAAATAGGAATCTAAATGCTAAAGTATTTTAAGATCATCATGAAAATTTTGAAGAAACTCAACTGATACGCTAACGGGATCACCAGAAAACTTAATAATGTGTCGTTTTGAGGTTCGGAAGTAGATGATACCTTCTTTTAGTAAAACAAATAGTTTAGTCATTCCTCCCTCGATGATGTGAAATATATAATGGTAAAGATGGCAAGTTCATTTTATGTTCTTAGCTGGTGTTAAGTGTTGGCAAGTCTTGCTAGGTTTGTTGTTGGACTCTGTCATTTGTTTTCTTGTGTTGGTCATAGCCAGTTACGTTCCTAGTCAGAGTTTTGTCAGCCATTAGAACTTGTATTTGCTTGAATTGTCAGTTGGATCCGCTTTAGAAGGGACCAATTATGTATATCCCGATCGAAGTGTCTGTTGAATATTGATTATACTCGCCTAAGTGGCAAGATGTAAAAGACTTATAAATTTTGTATTCCTAACGACATAATACCAAAGGGGTCTTGCAGTTGAGCAGACCCGGAGATGTAGCCCATCCGGGGTGAACTCCGAGATCATACCTGTGTTATGTGATGTTTTTAGCGTACTTGTTTTATGTTTTAAGTTACCATGAATGGTTATACTCTTGCTTAAGTGTATGGTGGAAATTTAATGAAATCAAATTTAAGTGCATAACATTATTCAAATGGATAAATATAGTCTTTTAAATTCGTAAAACGTGGTGAATTATGAATATGGCAAGGTATTTAAATATTGAGATTAAAGTTGTGGAAAAGGTAAATTGATAATGTTAATTTAAGTTGTAATGGTGGAAAGAATCTTGTTAGAATACTTTATGGGGTTAACTTGTTATTAAGTATATAAATGGAATGGATGTAAAAAGGAAATGAAGATAAGATTTATGTCATAATTCTTAAATGGAAAACTAAAGAATGAACATCATATAAATATCTATCTTTTTACCTTAGAAAATGAATCACGCCATGTCAATTATGTTTCATTGCATTGGGTAAATTTGTTAAGTTATTTCACGATTTAATCTTAACAATAAACCTCACCAGAGTAATTCGATAACCGTGTGGGCTTAATTAGATATTCATGTTGTATAAGGGATGCATATGCTTAGTTATTCAGGTTGTAAATTAAAAACAATAATCCTCACTAAATTAACTTTATAATTGTGTGAACCCAACTGGAAAACCCATATGTTAATCTTATAAAAAGGAATTCCTCATGTTTGTTAAGATTGAACCAGAGTGGGAAACGTTATGATAATTATGTTTCATTATATTGGATATAGTTGTTTGGTCAAATACGTTTAATCTTAACAGATCAACCTTACCGAAATGTAACTTGATAATTGGTGAAACTCATTTAGGCATTTACCATCTTACCCCTTGTAAATGAACATTGCCATGTTAATTGTATTTCACTTTATCAAATGAAATCACTTAGTTGTTTACGTTTTAATCCTAACAAATATTCTTTATCAGATTAATCTCATACGAGAGTGAACTCAACTAGTATCTATATTTGTAACCTTAAATAACGAATCCCTTATGAATACTAAAATGGATCTAAAAAAAAGGAAGTTTTGGTATAGTTATTTAAACCTTAATCTTAATATAATATATGTACCATCTCATATTAACCTCGTTTATAAGAAGAGATATGCAAAAAAAAAGATAATTGTATTCTAATCCTAATAGAAGAACATCACTATGGTCTGAATTATTCAAACCTTGAAATGATGAATGTAATCCCGTTAACGATATTTTAAATTGAAGGATGCTCTCGGGGGTTTAATGCATATCCAACTTAATGAAGTTAGTCCATTTATTACATTATTAAAAATTCAAATGAGATCTATGGCTACTCATAACTTACCCTTCGTATAAGCACTACAACTCATTAGTTGAATATGCATGAAACCAAATGAGGGGACTTCACTCTATTAATTGTGGTTAATCCTTAAGAAATAAATCTCTCTCATTAACCATGCTTTTAATATAAAAAAAAAAGAGATAACAAATGTGGGTGAATATTTTAAAATCAAATGATGAAACCCTCGCTTTACTAATCATAGTTTAACCTAGAATGAATGAACCTCATTAGGCATATTCTTAAAACATTAAAGGATGAAATCAATTGTGAATGGATACCACAACCCAAGGTATGGAATTCATGAGCCCATTTTGGGGGCCTCTTAGTGTAATTATGATTTAAAGTGCAATGAATAAATAACTTCTCAATGGCTCCCTAACCGTCTAAAGTAAATGATCTCTTCCTAAAATTATAAGGCGTCAAACCATTGAACACATTTGTAATTAAGATCTATGCATTGTCCTCGTAATTAAGTTATCCAGTTTAATGGATCAAATGACGCAAGTTGAGTTAGGTGTAAAGTTGTGTAATCGCGTTAGGAAACTCCTTAGGATTGTTTGAGCCTTCCGCTGTGTTATCTAGATAGAGATAACTTGAGATCACTTCAAACTACCTTAATGTTGTAACTTTGTATTAACGCTTCTAATTATTATAATAATAATAAAAAAAAAATTTTACACTCTATTTGAGTGTTTTTAATTTAAACCCATAGGGGTTTCCTGGCGGGGCATTACAAAGGACTACAACCGAAGGAACACATTTCATCAGTTGGCACATCTTCTAGAACCGACAATGACAAGGAAACCGAGTTTAAAAGAGTAGAAAGGAGGAAGAGAAAACCTTCATCGGTACCCTCTCCTTCGCTCAAGAGGACAAGGACTTTAAGGAAGAAACAACAGGTAGTAAGGGGACCACAAAATAAATTAACACCAAATAAGAAACAACAACCTATCATCCCTTCTTTAAATGATTTACTAAATGAAACGACTGATGATGGAAATTTGGCCAATGTACACCAACTATATAACACATTTAATTATTCAAATAGGGAAAGCAATGAGAACAATATTATTTTACATCTGGACATATACAAAAGGGTTTTAATTAAAGTTGTGGATGACTTACCCAATTATCTATATAGGAGATTGGAAGCAAAAGGGATTGTTATAATGGAATTAGATAAGAAACTAAAAGTTGGGAAACTTTTAGCTGTACATCCTATGAATTCAAAAGAAGAAATTGATGAATTAATCTCTGAGGCTAACCGATTTGTTTGTGCCAGTGGACACCGACAAGTAAGTTTAATGGCAGGAAGAGTAAAAGAGATTATAGATGAAACTGTGATAACTGGGATATATTCTTTATGGAGAAGGAAAAACAAGAGGAAATGAACCGGCCAAAGAAAATATTTAAAGTGTATCAGAAGAATAAGGACAAGGGAAAAGGGAAAGTTGGTGGTATTCCAAACATCAAGATCACTGACAATTTACCACCACCTTTGGATACTGTACCGATACATACTGATGATCCATCGGTTATTAACACTGAAGGTGTCACACATGATGACACTAATCCTGAATCTGAGATACTATTCACCATGAATGTGGACACTTAGAAAGTGAATATTTTTGTGGACAACAACAATGGAGAGGTTAAGGATGATAATATTGACTATGGAAACATGGTTGAGAAACTAGTAGAGACTTTTGAGGGTCAGATCCCAACCCAAAAAAGCCAATCATTAGATACTGAGAAACCTATGTTGGAATTTTGTCACTAAGTTGTCATTGATGTCAACCAGTGGAGATTGAGCATGGAGGATTGTTGCTTTCTCACGATGAGGAGGTAGAATGTTAAAAGTTGTCTCACACCACCGGAAGTAAAGATGTGCAACCGATATAGGATGTTGTACCAGTTAATAGAAGAACACTCTACTTGCAAAGGGTTTTACCTATATGTGTTGGTTGTGTCTTGTTGCATGTTGGTAAGGCGTGTCTTGATTGGTGTGATACCATGTGGAGCTGAGGTGGCAAGTGTGTCATGGTTGGTGAAGCTTCATCGACGGGGTTGATGAAACAAATATTCGCCATTAATGAAGGAACTACAAATCAAGGGATGACATCAGACTGATTGTGGCTCAAGGAAGAAGGAATGATGGAGGAAGATCAGGGGAGTAATTGGCACCTGGATCAAAGCAAGAAGATTGAATTGAAAGAATACCTCGAGAAGGAAACAATAGAGGTATTAATAGTAGTTTGACAGATGTAGATCAAAATAATGGATCATGTTTCTCCTTTCTCAAAAACGTAATTTAAACGACACATAAATGACAGAGATGAACAGATGGACATCAAGGTGATCAGATCATGTAGGATCTGATTGGATTTGGTTTTCCTCATAGATGGTGAGGAAACCCTGTCCATCAAAAAAATGAATTGCATTTTGGCAAGAAATCATCTAATAAGAAATGAGAGCTATAGACAAAAAAAGAGTTGATGCCGTGAACATTGGAGAGAAGAGAGCAATGAGAGTGTCCAAGCAAACTGGTGAGAGGATTCTACCAGAAGTATCATAGTCTAGCGATTGAGCCTAACTGGTTAGGTGTGGAAGAGAAGGCAACATCCTAGTGAGAGACTGAGTGTGAGAGGGAGAGACAAATAACAGAGGCTGAGAGATAGAGACAAAAATTTCACAACTAGTAGTGTGAGTTCTAGTGGAGGAGAAAAGACTCTAAATTGGTAGAGATTAATTTGATTCAAGAGTTGCAAAATTTCATTTGCAACAAGAAGCCTTAACTGTATTCAAATAGTATTTCATTATAAATTTCCAAGTTGAAGCTTGGTGCAGGGGCGGGTGCTCCTTGGGTTGGTGCCCTAAAACTGTAGGGATTGGTGCCCAAAATCTTTATAAATCTGTGTTTTATTTGTGAGGCTGGATTGGAGTAGTAATCTCTAGCAGCTCTTCTCACTGAGGTTTTTCCCATATTGGTTTTTCCTTGTAAATTTGGTGTTGTGAATTTCTTGAGTGTGGATGATCTCCTTGTTCTTCTCTTTTGCATTACCGATATGATTGTTTAGTGGTTAAGTAAAAAGTTGATTGTCTGGAATTGAATTGGTAAAGATTTCAAGTTAGGAACCACTGATTCACCCCCCTCTCAGTGGTACTCTATGTTCAACAATTGGTATCAAAGCCAAGTTCCTAGTTATCTTTAAAACTTGCATAGATTCTGAACTTTGAGCATAATGGCAAGAAGTAAGTCTGCTTCCTCTAAAGCCCCTATGTTTGATGGATCCAACTATGCCTTCTGGAGTAGAAGAATGGAGACCTATATTTCATCTCTTGGTTTTGATGTGTGGATGGTGGTCAGGAATGGGTATGTTGTTCCGAGTACTCCTCCCACTAATTTGGATGCAAAAAGGGAGTATGAGAATAATGCAGAGGCAAAACATGCCATCTTGAGTGGACTATCCGATAATAAATTTGTCAAATTCATGCACTATGTTTCAGAAAAGGAGACATGGGAAAAAATGTAGAGGTTGTTTGAGGGAGATGCAAAGGTCAAGGAAGCCAAATTGCAAATGTTGAGAAGCCAACTTGAAAGCATCAAAATGAAAGATGATGAAAAGATTGCAAACTATCTTCACATATTTGATGAAACTATGAATACTATTAGAGGACTTGGAGAAGAGATAGTAGATGAAAGTCTTGTCAAAAAGATACTTAGATCTCCCACTTCCAAATATCATACTAAGGTGTCAGCCATAGAAGAAGCCAAGGATCTAAAGACTTTTACAATGGATGAACTATTTGGCTCCTAGACAGCCTATGAGATGAGAACAACTGGTAAGACTTCCACAAGGAAAGAAGCAACATTCAACATCACCAATAAGGACAAAGAAGCTATTACTCATAAAGAATCCAGTGAAGACTTTGATGCTGAAGTAGCAAACTTTTTCAGGAAGCTCAAAAGAGGATTTGGTCGGTACAAAGGAAAATTACCACTAAAATGCTTCAATTGCGGGAAAGCAGGACACTTTGCTGCAAGTTGTCATCAGAAAGAAGCTAGTGGAGATGAGTCAAGAGAGTTCAGAAGATCTGCTAGAAAAGATAGAGATAGGAATGACTACCGAAAAGGAAGAAGAGGCTATCAGAACCAAAACAGCCTATATACTATTGAGGATGACAGAATAGATGATGAAGATCCATTGGAAGATGATGACCATGAGAATGACACAAAAGTAAATCTTTTCATGGCACTCGACAGACCTGCTAATGAAGATGAGGAAGAAGAGGACATTGAGGCTAAAGTGGATTTGGAAAGTGAACTTATCAGTGCACTTGAGGAATTGAGTAAAACAAGAAGGGAACTCAAGAAGGTTAAGCTTGGTGCAGTAGCTGAACAAGATCTCTTGAAGCAGTCTCTAGAAGAATCCGGTGAAATCATATCTACTTAAAACTATAGTTGGGAGAAGCTAAGAAGATCAGTGAAGCTACAACCCTTGATCTAACAAAGAAAGAAAAGGAGAATCAAGAGATAGAAGAAGAAATAATAAAGCTCAAAAAGGAGCTTGAAGAAAGCAAGGAAGAAATAAAAATAAGAAGTAAGTATGAAGGCAACACTAAGGCTTTGGATAATATGTTGAGAAAAAAAAAAGCAATCCAAAGATACTAGAGGTTTAGGATTTGAAGCTAGTCAAGGTTCAACCCACAAAGATAATTCCAACAAAGAGATAATGTTCACCTCTTCAATTGAAGGTGAAGAAAATAAGGCATTCACTATAGGCAAGGATACTGGCAAAAAGACATATGCAAATGCTATTAGAACTCAACATCCAAACCAGTATGCAGAAACAAATCAGAGCCCACTCCTCATGCATAAATATGCAGACCCAAGAAAGAAAGCCAGGATTGACCGAGAAGGATTCACCAGATTTAACAACATGAATGGAAGACACCCAATGAGGCAGTTCCATTCAGGACCAAGACAACCCAACTAGTATGTATCAGAATTTCATGGCTATTGTTATCGGTGTAATAAGTTTGGGCATAAAAAAGTTGACTATAGGTTAAACAATAAGCCTTCTATTAATTATCAAAGTAGAAATTAATTTAATGCACTCCATGATATGGACATTGTTTGCTATCAGTGCAATGGATTTGGGCATAAGAGTTTTGATTGTAGAAAGAACAAACCGGTACCCTACAAAAATCTTAAGGATGTTCCCTTTAACGAAAATATAAAATGCTATAACTATCAAGAATTTGGACACATAGCAAAGTTATGCAAAAATAAGAAGATCAAGAAAATGAAGGAAAAACCAGATCATAAACCAGTAATTGAACTTGAGCTAAATATAGTAGCTGACAAGAAGAAGGAAATCAAACCAGTTTGGGTTGAGAAAGAAAAGGAAGAGGTAGAATCAAGTCTCATAGTGCAGACTACCTTGCATGCTGAAAGTAATAATCTATGGGTGGTAGATAGTGGCTGCTCAAACCATATGACTAGCGACAAAAGGAAATTATTTAAACTTGAAGATTGTAATGGTGGATCGGTAAGGTTTGGAGACAATTCTTCCATCAAAATAAAGGGAAAAGGAACACTAAGCATTCATGGAAAACTGAAGGCACATGATGTATACTACATGGAAGGCCTCAAACATAATCTGCTGAGTGTGAGACAGATGTGTAACAAAGGTTACAAATTCACTTTTGACTCAACCGGTTGCTAGATAGAGAAAGACAGTCCTAGTAAAGTTGTGGCTAAAGGAAAGAGGACTGATGGAAATGTTATAAAATATAAAGGATTTCTATGAGCCCCAATGTATGTTAGGACAAGTAGATGAAAGTTGGCTATGGCACAGAAGATTAGGCCGCATAAATTTTGATAACTTAATCACAGTAAGAGAAAAGGAGTGTGTGAGGAATATTCCACTCATCATCAAACTAGTAAACACATTCTTTCATGAATGTGTAAAAGGTAAGCAAACAAAAGTGAGTTTCAGGACAAAGGAGCACATCACCTCCAAGCCACTTCAAATTATGCATAGAGATCTATGTGGTCCAACTAGAATAAGAGAACTCACCGGTGAAAGATACTTCATGCCCTTCATTGATGACTACTCAAGGATGACATGGGTCACCTTTCTCCAAGATAAATCACAAGCATTTGAAAGATTCAAGATCTTTCAGAAGATGGTAGAAAAAGAAAGGTACAAATTAAAATGCCTAAGATCAGACAGGGGTGGAGAGTTCACATCAAATGAATTTGAAGATTATTGTGAAAAACATGGAATTAGAAGGCAAGAATCTACTCGTAAAACACCATAGCAAAATGGAATGGTAGAAAGGAAGAACATGACAGTCAAAGAGATGGCCATAACCATGTTGAATGAGGCTAGTCTACCTGATACTTATTGGAAAGAATTTGTTCATATTGCTGCATACACTTTGAACTGGGTTCAATTAAGAATAAACAACAAGATGACACCTTATGAGTTATGGTATGACCGAAAGCCATCAGTCAAATATTTCAAAGTATTTGGAAGCAAGTGCTTCATTAAGAAAGATATGGATGGTTTGGGAGTTTTTGACTCTAGGAGTGATGAAGGGATCTTCCTTAGTTACTCGTCTAACAGTAAAGCCTACAAATGCTACAATAAAAGACTAAGAAGAGCTGTTGAAAGTGTTGGCATTTTTTGATGATTATGTTGTGATTGTCATTGATTGACACACACTTGCTATGAGATCACTTTTTGTATGTATGAGTTAAATCTCAACTGGTATTTGTTCCAATCGGTATGATGTATTATAGTATTTATACTATCGATGTTTTGCAGAAAGTATTTACCGATCTTAAGCGATATCAAGACCCCAAGCTATTCAAGGATCTCAAGCAGTACAAAGGAATGAAGCGACACAACTCATATTTCCCAGTCTTCATTTTGTGAAACTGGCAACCGGTATTTTTCTTAAACTGGTATTTTGTTTGAACCGGTAATACTCTATGATGAGTTACCAATCGACATTTTGTGAGGAGTTACCATCCACTGATTGTTTTGCGGTGCCGACACTCTGGAAGTTCTTTTTGTGTCATGTTACCAAATATGTATAGATGCATTGAACCTAGGAAATTGTATTATAATCCTATCAGACTGAAATGAAATCAGATTCCTTTATACGGACATCATGTCTAGGGTTTTAGGTTGTTGCAAGGGTTTAAGGTGGTTGATGAGCTTTTGTAAGTGTGATTATAGAAGAGAAGTTCATGTCTGTGATAAAAAGATAGAGTATGAATGTGTTGAAGACTAGAGTAATGTTGGAATGCACTAGGAATGAGCTAACAAGGATCTAACCAAGCAATCTATGTTATTTTCTAGATCACTCACTTGTTGATTACTCACATCTTTGACAAGTCTAAAGCCCTTAATTGGGTAGGCCCAAAAAGCCTTTTGTAAATCCTCTAACAAGGTGGTTTACATCTGTGGATCTAAAATCCTCTAGCAAGGTAGTCCTTAATCAGACTTATCTCCTAATAGAGATTGAGATTCCTAATAGGATCTATTCTGGTAAAGAACATTGTATGACCTTAACCGATCTGGTTCCTATTCTGCAGATAGTTACTTGTGATTTTCATCTCACCATGGTTTTTTCCATTTGGGTTTCCACGTCAAAATATCTTGTGTTATAGTGTTTGTGCTTCTGTGGGTGAATGCATTATTTTCTATTTGGTTTGCATGTGTGCCAACCGGTTTGTTTGCTAAACTGCTTTATCGGTTTACTATTAGAATAGTAAAGTGTTTAAGTACAGTAATTTTTGGCAAACTAATTCAGCCCCCCCTCTTAGTATTCATCAATTGGTATCAGAGGCAACCTTTCTATAAGTTTAACCACTTGGAAAGAGATATGGGGGAATAGACTGTGAGGGAACTTACTCATCGGCTCACTCAGTCTGAGCAAGCCTATGATGAACTTATGGTCAAATATAAGGCCTCTCAGGCAAAAAGGAGAGAAGATGCTAAAAAATTGATGGAGCTAACTGAAAATAGTTCCTTTGATGAAGCGGACATGGAAGCCCTAATTCAAGAAGTAGAAAAGTTGAATGAATCCAATTCCAACCTAAGAATGGAGTTGGAAGGACTGACTATCCGAATGTGTCAAGAGCTTGAGAATCGGAGGAAAGCTGAAGACCTCATAAAAGAAAGAGATCATGAGATCTCCAAGTTAAACATCTGACAATAGATCACTCAGAGTGAATGATATCAAAGACATCAATGTGAGATTTGTGAGTATGGTGCTAGGTTACAATACTACACATGCTAACAAGCTAAATTCGGTTTCTAGTCTTTGTATAAACAGTGCTTATGAGATGGTCAACAATAATGCAATGATAGATGTGTATGAATGGCTTAAAGATGAACTCATTGATAATTTGAAGAAGATTAAAGGAGATAAGAAAGGGACATTCTGATTTGGAAATCTTTTGGTATGTTTGATGTTGTATTTCACTAAGGAAATCCCCAATACAGGACCTAAACACTTTGGATATGATATACCGATCAGTAAAAAATTAGAGGAAGCTTTTATTGGCATGGGAATTGCAAAGGACAACAACATAATTGAATATTTCAAAACCTTCCAAGCTAAAATGAAAACTAGAGAAAGACTACCGCAGAGTATAGTGGATAAGTATGACAAAGAAATCTATTTTGTTATCAAGAGAGATGGGACATGGATGGAAGATTTACTCCCTAGGACTATATGGGTGATTGAAATGGGATATAAAGTAGATCTTAACATTCTTGAGACATATGCTAAAGCATTACTAGACGTACCAAGAGAACCATCAGAACAAGTTTTTGGTAGTACTGAGACTATTGAAAGTGATGTAAAAACATTGAAGAAAAGTAAGAAAAGAGAAATTTTTTTTAGAGATGCTTCTAAGAAAGTGAAGAAAATCAAGGAAAATTTAATGAACATCAGTGGCATATCGGCTAGTGAACTTGAAGGACTGCAACCGAAGGCACACATTTCACCGGTTGGCACATCTTCTGGAACCGACAATGACAAGGCAACATAGTTTAAAAGAGTAGAAAGGAGAAAGAGAAAACCCTCACCGGTACCCTCTCCTTCACCCAAGAGAACAAGGACTTTACGGAAGAAACAACACGCAGTTAGGGGACCACCAAAGAAATTAACACCAAATAAGAAACAACAACCTGTCACCCCTTCTTTAAATGATTTACTAAATGAAACAACTGATGATGGAAATTTGGCAAATGTACACCAACTATATAACACATTTAATTATTCCAACAGGAAAAGAAATGAGAACAATATTATTTTACATCTGGACATATACAAAAGGGTTTTAATTGAAGTTGTGGATGACTTACCTAATTATCTATATAGGAGATTGGAAGCAAAAAGGCTTGTTGTAATGGAATTAGATAAGAAACTAAAAGTTGAGAAACTTCTAGCTGTACATCATATGAATTCAAAAGAAGAAATTGATGAATTAATCTTTGAGGCTAACCGATTTATTTGTGACAGTGGACACTGGCAAGTAAGTTTAATGGCAAGAAGAGTAAAAGAGATTGCAGATGAAACTGCTGATAACTGGGATATATTATTTATGGAGAAGGAAAAACAAGAGGAAATGAAATGGCCAAAGAAAATATTTAAAGTGTATCAGAAGTATAAGGACAAGGGAAAAGGGAAAGTTGGTGGTATTCAAACATCAAGATCACTAACAATTTACTGCCACCTTTGGATACTGCACCGATATATACTGATGATCCACCGGTTATTAACACTAAAGGTGTCACACATGATGACACTAATCTTGAATCTAAGATACTATTCACCATGAATGTGGACACTTAGAAAGTGAATATTTTTATGGACAAGGGAAATGGAGAGGTGAAGGATGATAATATTGACTATGGAAACATGGTTGAGAAACTGGTAGAGATTGTTGAGGGTAAGATCCCAACCCAAACAAGCCAATCATTAGATACTGAGAAACCTATGTTGGCATTTTGGCACTAAGTTGTCATTGATGTCTACTGGTGGAGATTGAGCATGGAGGATGGTTGCTTTCTCATGATGAAAAGGAAGAATGTTAAAAGTTGTCTCACACCACCAGAAGTAAAGATGTACAATCGGTACAGGATGGTATACAGGTTAACAAAAGAAGAACACTCTACTTGCAAAAGGTTTTTCCTATATGTGTTTGCCATGTCTTGCTACATGTTGGTAGGCCATGTCTTGGTTTGTGTGATTCCATGTGGAGATGAGGTGGCAAGTGTGTCATGGTTGGTGAAGCTCCATCGGTAGGGTTGATGAAATAGATATTTGCCATTAATGAAGGAACTCCAAATTAAGGGATGGCATCAGATTGATTGTGTTTTGAGGAAGAAAGAATGACAAAGAAAGATCAGGGGAGCAGTTGGCGCATGGATCGATGCATGAAGATCGGATTGAAAGAATACCTTGTAAAGGAAACAATAGAGTTATTAATAGTAGTTTGATAGATGTATATCAAATAATGGATTGTGTTTCTCTTTTCTGGAAAACATGTTTTAAAAGGCATGGAAATGATAGAGATGAAAAAATGGACATCAAGGTGATCAGATCATGCAGGATCTGATTGGATTCAATTTTCCTCATAGATGGTGAGGAAACCCTAACCGTCAAAACTTTGAATTGCATTTTGGCGGGAAATCATCCGATAAGAAATGAGAGTTATGGACAGAAAAAGAGTTGATGCCATGAAGATTGGAGAGAAGAGAGCAGTGAGAGTGAGCAAACAAACCAGTGAGAGGATCCTACTGGAAGTATCATAGTCTAGTAGTTGAGCCTAACTGATCAGGTGTGGTAGAGAAGGTAGCATCCTAGTGAGAGACTGAGTGTGAGAGGGAGAGACAGATAACAAAGGTTGAGAAATAGAGACAACAATTTCACAAGCAGTAGTGTGAGTTCTAGTGGGCGAGAAAAGAATGTAAACCGACAGAGATTAATTGGATTCAAGAGTTGTAGAATTTCATTTGCAACAAAAAGCCTTAATTGTATTCAAATAGTATTTCATTATACATTTCCAAGTTGAAGCCTGGTGTAGGGGTGGGTGCTCCATGGGTTGGTGCCCTAAAAGTGCAGGAGTTGGTGCTCCTTAGGTTGGTGCCCAAAATCTTTGTAAATCTATGTTTTACTTGTGAGGCTAGATTGGAGCAGTAGTCTCCAGCAACTCTTCTCATCGAGGTTTTTCCCATACTGGGTTTTCCTCGTAAATCTAGTGTTTTGAATTTCTTGATTGTGGATGATCTCCTTGTTCTTCTCTTTTGCATTACCAGTATGACTATTTAGTGGTTAGGTAAAAAGGTGATTGTCTAGAATTAAATTGGTAAAGATTACAAGTTAGGAACCATTGATTCACCCCCCTCTCAGTGGTACTCTGTGTTGAACAACCTTTTGAAGGAACAAATGCTAGTACAGGGCCACCAGAGACTGAGATACCGATAGAACTTGCTGAGAAACCTACTGAGGCAGAGGTACATACTAAGATAGAGAAACCAGCAAAAATTGAGACATCAAAATAGTCTAAGAAATCCTTTCTAGTTGAGATGCAAACACAGACTGATCCACCGGAGGTAAACACAAGTAAAATGGTTAAAACTGATGGAAGCACAAAGGTAATAAAGGCAATTGGTGAGACTTCTAGCACTTCAAGTGAATTCAGACCTATAAATGTTACAGAGGTACTCTTGGATTCAATAAAAAAGTTAACAGATTGCAATGCTTTGGCCTACAAGGCAATTGATAACACTATACCTATTCTTAAATTGATTGAACCTAATTGTAACATAGATCATATTAAGGATTCTTTAGGAAAATTGGACACATTGTCCAAATTTATTGCTGACAATGTAATAACAGTTGATAAAGTAAATGAGGACACAATAAAGGACAAAGTTGAAAGGAAAAGAACAAATTATTTGATGACACCATAAAGAAGTGCACTGAACACCTGAATACATTAATACCGACACTAAACTCTACTATTTTGGAGTACAAAGAGCTATACAGGGAAACATGCAAACCTCACCTTTTGATAGAGAACATAGACAAGGAGCTCAGTAAAACACAAAAGGAAATTGATGACATAGCAGATAACATAATTGGTTCATCTAGTCACATATCAGTTTTTAAGCAAGAAATGGCCAGATTTGAAGAAAAATTAGAGAAACTTGAAAAAAAAAGGCAAGGATAAGGTCTAATGCCAAAGAGATTAAAAATAAGCTTGGTCCTAAGTTGGACAATCTTATTTCCCAAAGAATAGAAATATCTAAGGCATTACTTCAAGGAGAATGCTCACCAGAAGATCACATCCATTATCTCATCGACACGTTCCAACAAACTGAGGCAACTTTGAAGGACAACAAAAGGCTCATGCAGAGTTTGAATCTGGTTTTGGCAGATATCTTTCAGATTGTAACCAACAGGTTACAGACTTTGAGGTAAAATGTTTGCACTCATTTGACTATTCTTGACAATCTTTGTCATTGATGTCAAAGGGGGAGAAGTGGAGAGAAAAATACTTCTTCAAAGGAGATCATTTGCTCAGGGGGAGTGCATCTTTTTGGAAACTTTTTGGACTTCAGTTTTTGGAAAAGTTTTTGGATTTTTCTCATGAGTGTTGCCATCAATGCCAAAGGGGGAGTTGTTGGCATTCTACACTCTTATGAGAATAGTTGATGTTGTCATTGATGGAAACCAACTGGCAACCAACTAGAAAACATCTGTCAACCCATTGAAAGTTACCGACACCAGCAATAGACTTCTACATACACTGATAGGCACTTCACCAACAGTGGTAATAATGCATACTGACACTCAAGCCGACATGGAATAAACTTTGTTTATTGTTTTATATTGTAATTATATTTTTTAAAAGCCAGAATGGCATATTGTAAAAGACTCATATATATGCATGAGATCTTATAGGTCTTTTAAGGAATAAGTGAGAGAGAGAGGATGATATTTGTGATATATTTGATAGCGAAGGTTTTTGGTAATAGACTGAGCTTAAATTGGTACTGAACCTGACATAGTTGATGCTGATCTAAAGTAGTACATTGTATTGGATTTTGATAATCCATTTTGTAAGATAGTGAGACTTCTGCTTTGTGATTGAGCAGTGAGCTCTAGGCTACTAGCCTTCCTGCATGTGTAGGTCCCTCATTGTAAGTAATATTTATTCATTGGCTAGGGAGTGAATATTGTGGGTCACAAATCCCACCGAGGTTTTTCCCACACTGGGTTTCCTCATTAAATATATTTTGTTATGGTATGTTATCTATGTTGTCTCTGTTCTTCTTATTTCCTACATTAATTCTTATTTATCAGTACACGGTTTTGGGATACAATGTTCTTAATAAGTATAAATATTCTACTTACTGCTTAGACACTGATTCACCCCCCCTCTCAGTGTCTTTGGGACTGTCATTGATTGTAACACCCACTAGATCCAAACATACCTCTCTTACTATATATCTCAACTACAACCATAGTATTAGGAGTCCTACTAGCACAACACAATGTAGAGGGGAAAGAATGTGATGTATACTATATCTCTCGCACACTGGTCAGCTATGAACTCAATTACACACCTATTGAGCGAGCTTGCCTAGCAATAATCTTTGGCAACCACCAAACTAAGGCACTACCTGTTAACACAAAAAGTACAACTCATGCAAAGATTGATCCACTAATGTACCTACTTAGCAAAGAAACATTGATAGGCCGCTTGGCCAAATGGGTGATGATTTGAAGTAAATTTGACATTGAGTATGTGGACTGTAAGGCTATTAAGGGCCAAGTTATTGTAGATCAGTTGGCTGATGCACCCCTCATAGGTGATCATCCTATTGTTTCCAATTTTCCAGATGAAGAGATCTTCATGATCATAGCAACACAACCATGGAAGCTCTACTTTGATGGTTCATATACTAGACATGGCTCGGGGATAGGCATTCTATTTATAACACCTCAAGGTGACAGCATCCCGAAGTCTTACAGGTTAACTTTTCCATGTACAAACAACATAGAAGAATATGAGGCCCTGATCACCATACTCTGACTAGCCATACAATGGAAACTGAAAGAGCTACAGATATATGGCCACTCCCAACTGGTCATCCGACAAGTCACAGACGAGTATCAGACCAAGGATGATAAACTCATGTCATACAAGCAAATGGTGGACAGTTTAAATGCATCATTTATGACTATCACCTTTGAGCAGATACCTAGATATCAAAATCAAGTTGCTGACACCATGTCTACCATTGCATCTCTCCTAGATCTTCCACAAAATTCAATATGCTACAAGTTCTCTGTAGAACAACTTTGGATTCCCGCTTATGATATCCCTGAATCTGAGATGATATGTCACCTTGTCAATTCTGAATCCCCATGGTACGGTGAGTTCTACACCTACCTCCATGATCACACACTTCCTCCTAACCAATTGAACAACCAATGCAAAACCTTCATTCACCAAACCACTCGATACACAATCATTGTTGAAACCCTATACCGACGCAATCTTGATGGTAATCTCCTTCAATGTCTGGAACAAGATGAGACAACAAAGGCCTTGGAAGAGGTACATGAAGGAATTTGTAGGAGTCACTAAAGTGGTCCTTCACTAGGAAAGAAGATCATGCACACTGGATACTATTGGCCATCCATGGAAAAAGACTCCTACTATTTTATCAAAAAATGCAAGAAATGCCAAGTTCATGGAGACCTAATACATGCACCAGCACAATAATTGCAACCAATCACAACACCGTGGCTCTTTTGTCAATGGGGACTTGACCGTGTGGGTAAAATTCATCCAACAACCACAAATTCATTATTACCGCCACCGAATACTTCACAAAGTGGATCAAAGTTGTTCCACTTACCCAAGTCACTGAAAAGTAGATTGCCTCATTCATCCTTAATTACATCATCTATTGGTATGGTGTACCTATGCCCATCATCATAGATAATGGGCTTCCTTTCAAAAATCAGGATATCCATGAGCTCTGTGAGAAGTTTCACATCCAACACTACTTTTCCACTCCCTATTACCCACAAGGCAATGGTTAGGCCAAAGCATCGAATAAGAACATATTGAGAATCCTCAAGAAGAGAGTCAATGATGGCAGCCATGATTGGTACATTCAATTAAATCCAACACTAGAGGCATATTGAACTAGCATTCGAACCCCTATAGGTGCAACTCCCTAGTTATTGGTCTATAGCCCATAAGCCATTCTTCCTATTGAGGTTGAGATACCATCTCTTCGGGTTTCCTTGCATAATCTGATACGTGATGAAGCATACCGAGTCTCTCATTTTCAAGACTTGGAACTACTTGATGAATGGCAACAAGTTGCATACAACCACCACAAAGCCTATTAGTAGCAAATGAGCAGAAGCTATAATCATCAAATTAAACCTCATACATTTGAGGTAGGTGATCTTGTTCTCAGAGATAATCCTTGTAACCATCCAAACAGAGAACATCAAGGAAAGTTTGAATCAAACTGGTTGGTTCCATATATTATCACTGCTGTATTTGGGTCCGGGGCATATCAGTTGGCTACTTCAGAAGGAGAATCACTAGTAGATCCGATCAATAGTATGCACCTCAAATGGTTTCATACATCAGTTGTACAAAGCATCAGGCTCCAATACATACCAGAAAAACACCAAAAACATTCAGAAAAATGTCTTGAAGAAAATACAAAAAAATCAAAATAGTAAAGAAAAATCATGCATACAAACGGTGAACAACCACTCTGGTGGCACCTTGGGTAAGTACGATGGTGAAAACCTAGAAAAAAGGAGCCACTCATAAAGGTTATGGCTCCATGGTCTTTCAAAATTAATGTGATCACGTTCATTGCATCCATTTGCCCATCAGTCAAACCATGGCTTGTTATTGATTTACAATCAGGGTTAGTAGTTCATGTCCTGCATCCTGCTTTTTCATAGTAATATCTAAAATAGGGGCAATTCTCTTAAACTATTGATGGAAGTGGATTCTACATTATTTGTGATTCATTGAGTTCTTCATTCAAAAGTGTCGTACAAAATCCAAAAACATTAAAAAAAACAACTCACAAAATCCAAAAATATCATAAAACATCAAAAATCAACCAAAAACATGGCAATGCATAATATCCTTTGTACATACACATCAAAACAAACATCAAATATTTTTTTTTGAGATAATCAAGCAATGATCACTTTTCAAATCAACCAAAAAATCAACATCGACACACAACTATCTTAACATGGATGCATCCTTCCTTACCAAAACAAAGACAAGATAACATTTTCTTTGACAAAAAAATTATGTTTAAGCTATCAAGTACTTGGTCAGTTTGATACAATTATTTATTCATTTATATCAGGTTCCTATGCTACTCTGGTATATCCACAACTGATTAGAGTAGCCGGGATGGTTCCTAGGTATCATTTTGTTTATTTTCTGTGAATTGTTCCAATGAAATTCTAGGGCATGTACTAATGGTGTCTATGTGGGAAGTTCACTAAGCTATGTGATCATATGCAAAAATCTAGTCATGGATCACTATGGCTTACTGACTATACCGTATAACTCAAACATCTGCACATGAACTAGAATGGAGGGTCCATATTCTTTTATCTATACTGCTTGCTTACAGGTACAATTCTCCAAACTTGGTTCCTACTACCTCGTCCAAGATTGATACTACCATGCTCGATGATGAAAATAAAGCACTATGGATCATCATTTCATCTCATCTGTATATATTGCATTCCATCCATCCATACATTCATAATAGGTACATATCATTCATACATAGTCAATGACAATGCATACTCTAGTTTTTTTCTATCTTCTTCCATATGAATGAGTCCTAGGTCTTCCATATCTTCTATCTAACATTGAATCCCCCCCCTCACCCTCCCTATCTTGATCATCAACATCATCATAATACCTTCATCATTTCCCATCAACTCAATCAAGCTACATTCACCACCATACATCTTTAACAAGAGGGGTTGCACTTCCCATCCTCAGTCATCCTATAAGCCAAGAAAGTTACTCTATCTACATGGGTACATCAACTCAAACAGACCTAGACTATCAACAAATACTTTGATCAAGTATCTTTGAGTCTCAACAAGTAATCGATTATGGCAAACCTAGACCACAATAGGCATTTATCATAATGACCTAGTCTCAATGGGGCTGCTATGATTCACCATAAACAACCTGCAACACAAACACTATCAATTGATCAACCAATCAAACACAGTCAACAAAGACAATTACATCAATTGTCTAAGTCTCAGCAAGTATTTTGCTTCAAATACCTTGACTTCATCGGACAGTTACATTAATTGTCTAGGTCACAATAGGTTACTTTGACTCACTTACTCAGACTTTATCCTATCCAAGCGAACAACTAACATCAACTATCACGCTTTGACTCAATTGGGGCAATTTAACTGATTGCACCAGATTGTCCAACCAATATTGATCAATTGTACAGTATCAAACAAAATCACAAACACCACATTTGCACCGTCTCTCCTGCATGACCTAAGGGTACTCATTGGCTTGCCATTTCTCTGTATTCACTCTGTTTTCTTCCATCCTTTCACCATTATTGTTCATTTCTTCTATTCTACCTCCCCTCCGCTTCTTTCTCTTTTTCGAGAGATCGTCCAATTTTTTGAAAATTTTCAGCCCATCTCTCGAGGGGGCATACCACCCATTAAATTAACATTTATAGGGCATATTTCTTCACACCTATTTTTCTTTCTTTAAAATGACACGATAAACCACATCATCTCAAAGAGGGGCAAATTTTCTCACATAAATTTGTCCATTTATTTAAATGAATATTTACTATTTATTTGATTAATAAACCCACTAGCCAATAGTTAATTAAATTAATATTTGATTAATTCATCTTCAATCATTCTCCTATTATTTAAATAAATTATTCAATATATTTAAATTAATTCATTAAACCAAATTAACAATCAATTAAATGCATAAATTATATTTATTTAATTTAAAACCCATTTCCTCTTTTAAATAAATAATTAAAGCATTTATTTAAATCACTAACCCCCCCCCACTTGCAATCTCCTAGAAATGCAAGTTGCAATCATAAATGAAATAAATTAATTTAATTCTAATTTAAATCCTATTTTCCCTCACCCACCAAACCCATTTGCAATCCTAAATCCCCTTCGAGACCCTTCTAACCACTTTCTAACCATTCCTAATTACCCTAATCCATCCCCTAGATATTGTCACATTCCTAAGCAACTTGAGGTCACTTCTCAAAGACTCCAAAGTCTTTGAAAAGCATTTAATGCTTTATGTGTTCAACAAGCTAACCTCTAAAGTCTTCCAAACCACTAATGGCTCTTACATGACCATTAATGGCTCTTATATAACCATTTATGGTTAAATCCACTTGCCCCCATGGTTAGAGACTTTAACTCTAACTCAACCCTCATTTAACCCATGGGTCTCTTCAAGCATTTATTTCTTTGAGCATGGTTATCCTCACTAACTCTTGCACAAGAGTTTATCCATTGTATAAAGACATTATTTACTGGATAATGGTTTTATTCTTTCAATCAACATTAACGTTACCTCCCAAGTTAACCCTCAAGTCATGTCAAGCATTTAATGCTTATTCCCTCCCCTCTCAACCCATCTCTTTTTGACATTTGTCATCCTAGGATTGGATTGAAAGCCCTCACATGGATCATAAACTCCTCAATCCTGACCCTTGTTGAGATTACTCAATCTCAACCATCCATTGGTCCATTTTACCTATAAATAGAGCTCATTTCTTCATAATCTAGATCCTAAAATCTTGTATACATCTAACTTATAGTGAATTTTAGAGAGCATTTAGCATAATCATCTATATTTATCATTTTGGGCTAAAATTAATATTAGATAATTAGATAATATGTCATTTTAGCTTGTTCACATTTGCATTTCATAATCATCCATTTTACAATCTTGAACTCCATAAGATATCTAGAATAGTGCAAAAAGCTACTAAGAGCTACACTCATTTGGGAAATTGAAGAGGAGAGGAACAAGGGAGGAGAAGCTACAAGCATGGTGAAAGGCATTTGGAGATGTCTTAGAGCATTTATTTTCTTTGTTAAGCTCTCTATTTTTCTTTTAGTGTCTCTCTTGATATTCTTTCTTAGGATAGTGTTTGATTTATTATTTTCTAACAATAACAATTGATTTGTTCCTTGTTTGTTTGTGTTTTTAATCCTAACCATCCTTTTTGCAGAGCATCAATATGTAATGGTTACATGAGATGAACTAACTTATCATGCAGGATGAATGAATTGATTATTTTTATTAATGTCCAATGCACTCAATCATGTAATAAAAGAGATAACATCATTTTGAAGACTTTGGCCTTGGAAAAGATGAGCTTTTGTGATCCCATGCAAAATGAAATGCAAATCTACTTAAAAATGCAAATGCAAAATAAAGTTCTATGCAGCGATCGGGCTGGTCATTTGGTCATTAATTTTTTCATCATTGAGCCTTTAAAATGTGGGAAGTGGGTGCAAACATCAATGGTATAATTGAACCATGATTACTTGAGTACTACTTTCCTATGTTTTGATATTGCAAGTTAGCACAAGAATTGAGGTATAATTGAAACAAGATGACCTGAGTGTTCCTTGCATAAAACAGGCAACATTAACCATTTCTATATGCAAGTCCGAAATGTCTGCGATGATACTCTGATGATCATGTCCTCAAACAAATTTCCACATATTAACAATTAATTTACAGACATCAAACAAGAAAATATCATGTTCATTCCTTATTCGTCTAGTCAAAGACATCCTGGAGTCACTCAGAAATCATGGTAGCAAAAAATCAAGATAAAATAGTTGAACCATTGTTGTCAAAGTGTTAAAATCATTAGTTAAAAGATATCATCCATTGATATATGTTTTTCATGTTTATATTGATATTTGATAGTTGATGGTTGACAATTTGATCTTGTGCTTAACATTGGATGTGTCTCAGTTTTCGCTTGACAAGTCTTTCCTAACTGTTGTTCTACCTGTGTGATTATGCTCAAAGCGATGAAAATTTTTGCCCCCAGCTAGGTTCAATATTTTGCCACCAGTCTAGAAACAAAATTTATTATGATATATACAATGATCCAAACCATGGTGAGAAATCACCTGAATTTCCTGCGTACGTACAAAGGCCTTCTATGAATATGAACAACGTTGATGGAAATGAATGCAAGTGGAAGGATGCATGAACTAATAGATGGAAGAGTTCATAGGCAGATAACACCTATTTGCTAGGTTTTCACCATCTATTTTTATTGCACTTTTTCTCATATTTGATTTTTTTTCATTGTTTTTGTTGTTTTTGTATTTTTTGCTTTTTCACTTTTTTGGATTTTTTCTACTTTTTCACTTTTTTCTTGGATTTTTTGTTTTTTCACTATTTTTGGATTTTTCTTCTTTTTCAGACATAAAACTTCTTTAGATGCATTCTATTGATGGGTTATTCAAGTTGATCCCTATCATGTGTTGATAGTTGATATGCTCCTGACCCAAACACTACTATGACCCCAAATGGACCTAACCAGTTTGTTTCAAACTTCCCTTTCTTTTCTCGATCTAACTGGTTTCATGGATTTTCCTTTAGTACTAGTTCCCCAGCTTGAAAGCCTCATGGTTTGACCTTGTGATTTTAACTTGAACACATTCTTTGCTGATATATCATTAAATGATCAAAAGCACTTTGTCTTTTTTCATGGATCAATTCTAATTCTTCCAATCTAGATACTCGTTATTCTTCATCTAGGATAAGGCCTTTTAATGATACTCGTAGAGAAGGTATCTCTACTTTGATTGGTAGTATTGCTTCTGATCCATATACAAAAGATAAAGGTGTGGCACATGTTGGTGTACGCATACTAGTATGGTAGGACCATAGAGAAAGAATCAATTGAATATGTCAATCTCTGCCAGAATCATTCATTGTCTTTTTGAGGATTTTCAAAATAGTTTTATTTGATGCTTTTGCTTTCCCATTCTCTTGTGGATAGTAGGGTGTAGAAAATCTATGTTGGACCTTGAATTTCTCACATAGCTCTTGTACATCCTGATTCTTGAATGGTCGCCCATTATCAGTGATAATGGTCATGGGTATTCCATAGCGATAGATGATGTAGTTCAAGATAAATGAAGCAATTTGTTTTCCTATGATATTGATGAGAAGTACTACCTCAATCCATTTTGAGAAATATTATGTAGCTACAAGGATGAATTTGTCACCATTGGATAAAAAGGATTTATCTTTCCTATTAGATCAAGACTCCATTGGTAGAAAGGCCAAGCTGTTTCTAAATCATGAAGTTCTTGTGTTGGTGCATGAATTAAATTTCGATAGATATGAAATTGTTTGTATGTTTTAGCTATCAGAAAAGAATCTCATTCAATAGTTGGCCAATAATAGCCCAAGCATATGAGTTTTTTCGAAAGGGTAAGACCACTGGAATTAGTGCCACAAATGACATTATGGACCTCATTTAAGGCTTCTCATATTCTTCTTGCTTGAGACATCTTAAAAGAGTACTAACCAGACCTTGTTTAAAAAGCAACAAAAGTATATGGGAGGATTGGCAAACAAAATTTCTCTTTTGGTTTTTTTACAAGTCAAGAGGGAGGGTGTTATCTTTCAAGTATGTATAAATTTATCCATAGTTAGAGGAATCATGCCCACCAAGGTGACAAGTATTTTAGGAATTAGGACAATTATGAGCAAGGTAAAACAACTATTCCACTAGGAATTCGTAACGCTCTTGATTTTCCTACATCTATAGTAGAGAAGAAAGTGTTGTCATGGTATCTACTGCTTTGTTGTCATTCGTCGAAATTCGCTCAAAAGTGATTTCTACAAAATACTTCTTAAAATCATCTACCATCTTTTTATAAGACATTAATTTGTCATCCTTTGTTTGGTAATCGTCATTAATTTGATTGATAACGAGCTGAGAGTCTCTAGAGACTTGAAGTTGTGTAATGTTCCATTCTATAACCATTTTGGTACCTATAACCAAAGCTTCATATTATGATGTGTTGTTGGTGCATGGAAACCTTAATTTGTATGCTTTTTTAATTGTATGACCTTGCGGTGTGATGAATAGAATGCCTACTCCCATTCCATGTTGTGTATATGAACCATGAAAGTATAATTGTCATGTTTTTGTGGTGAGTGTTAGGATATCAGCATCTCAAAATTTAATCTGTAAAGGACAATCACCTTGAAGCAGCACCTCTCCTAGTTGGTTGTAAATGAACTGTCCTTTGATAGCTTTTCTGTCCACATACTCAATATCAAAATCACTCAGGATCATGATCCATTTTGCTAATCCTTCTGTTAATGTTGCCTTGCTGAGCAAATATTTCAATGGATCTATTTTAGCAATCAACTTAATGGAGTGAGATAATAGATAGTGACTTAATTTTTGAGAAACAAAAATTACCACCAAACATGAATTTTCTATTGGTGAATAGTTGAACTCATGTCCTAGTAATGTTCTATTGATGTAGTAGATGGCCCATTCTTTTCCTTCATTATCCTATTGTGCGAGCAAAACTCCTAATGATACTTTGATGGTCGATACATATAGTAACAACCGCTTTCCTGGAATTGATGACATTAAGACGGGTGGTTGCATGAGATAGGCCTTGATCTTGTTGAATGCGTCCTCACATTGATGGTCCCACTTAAAATTAATATTTTTGTGCAATAGATGAGTAAATGGTTGACATTTCCCTGCTAGTTGAGAAACAAATCTTCTAATTGACTATAGTCTTCCTTGGAGTGATTTGAGTTGACTGATATTCCTGGGAGATGCCATTTCCATTATCGCTTTGAGCTTAGCTAGATCTACTTTGATACCTCTAGCTGAAATAATATATCCCAATAGCTTGCCTAAAGTGACACCAAAGACACATTTCTTGGGATTTAATCGTAGCTTGTACTGTTCTAACTGGTCAAATATCTTTTGTAGTATCTGTATATACTCTTATATGTTGTATGATTTGGCCAATATGTCATCCACACAGTTTTCCATGAATGTATGCATCATGTCATGGAATATCATTGTCATAGCTCTCTGATATGTAGCACCTACATTCTTTAGTCCAAAAGTCATGACATTCTAGCAAAAAGTACCCCATGGACATGTGAAAGTTGTGTTTCTTAATCTTCAGGTGCTATTTTAATCTGATTATATCTGAAGAAACCATCCATTAGAGAAAACATGGAGTGTCTAGTAGTTAAATCCACAATGATGTCAATGTTAGGCAAAGTAAAGTCGGCCTTTGGAAATGTATTATTAAGATCTCCAAAGTGTGTGCATATCGATACTTTTATCTAGTTTGGAAATAGGAATGATGTTTGATACCCATTGAGGATATGCTACAGGTGTGATGAATCTTACATCCTGTAATTTCTTTAGTTCTTCTTTGACCAGGAGAGAGATATGAGGATGAATCTTCCTTGATTTTTGTTTAACTGGTTTGGCTCCAGGACTGACATTTAAGTGATGCATAATAAGATCTAGATCTAAAAACCCTAGCATGTTTACATATGACCAGGCAAAATTGGTTTTCCATCATTTGAAGAATTCCATATATTGTTGTATTTCTTGTTCTAGTAGAGAATTTACTGGATGTAGAATCTTTGGTTACTCTATTGTCCCAATGTTAACTTCCTCTATTGGTTTGATCAAAATTGATGACCTTTCTTGATAGTACTCAGGTAAAGTGTCAAATCTCCCATCTTCCATTGCCTCGAGGGGTTTTTAACTATTAGATGCATCCTTTATTTTTACTTTTTCTCGGTCTAATGTTGCCAAGAAATGGTTTTAAGCATTAGACCTGGTATTATTTTCTTTATTTTCCTTTTTGCGACTGGCAGATTTGGCACCCACTTGACTGGATGATATATTATCAAAATTCCTAGTGAAAGTTGTTGTAGGTTTGATTGCATTAAGATATAAGGATATGGGATGGTCATTGGGAAATTTATCAATGACAATATGTATTTCATTTTCCCAATCAATAAGTTTAGGTTGTCTTAGAGGTAAGGGGTCCTCAAGTTGAGATATTTTAAGGGTATCAAGGGTCATGATAGATATGTAAAAGTTTTTTATATGTAATTCAATGTCTAGAACAGTACTCTCATTAGAATGACCTCTTGCATGTAGCTCCTGATTGTCCTCAATTAAGCCTAAGTTGACCAAATGTGATTATGATTCAAGTGGGCTAGTTCCTAACATTTGCCTTGCATACGTATGAACTATATTGACTCCTATGTCTTCTTGAAAGCATGTTTCTTCAACTGATTATTTAGAATGATAGTAATCCAATTCCCATTCATTAGAATCTATCTCACTTGCAGCTCACAATCTATAGATTTGGTCATATTACATTTTATTTTTTTCTTCTTCTTTTCTTGCTATATATTTTCTTCTCTCATATTTAGCTTCTTCTAGATTGAGATTGAGTTATATCAACCTTGCTATCAGCCTTCCTTAATTTGTACTAGCTTCTTGCTTTCTTTTATTGAGAGTTAATGCTACTTGGGAGGTGCCTTTAGTTTATTTTTCTTGTTGATCAGAAGCTTGCTTCTTTTTCCATTTCATGTTTGTTTGTTCTCATTGCTTGGCAGTTGTTTCTTCCCTTTCAATTGCAATTTTTTCTTATCTGTTTTCATATTCATCTTGTTGTTGGCTAGAAGATGTGTTCTCTAGTAGAGTAGCTTGTCCATACCCTAAGCCTTCTTTGTTTCTAGCCTATTGAGTATGAGGTTGGATAGGTTCTAAGATACCTTCTTTTCTTTTTCCTACATGACCTGTTCCAATATATCCCATTTTTTGAAGGATGTTAAATCCTTTTCCATACTTTTCTATAGGTATTTTGACATTGTTGATCTTTTATTGGACTTCTTCATCCTTGTATAGCCACTATAGCACATCTTTGTCTTTTGTTTCCTTTGGTAAGGTCCCAACACTAACAAATGCTCCATCAAATATTGGAAGGTGTTTCACAATTGATTGTTGTTTAGAGTTTGATGATTTTCGATAAGATTTAGGAGAAAGCGGTAATTGTGATACTGAATATTCTCTATTCCCTCGATCTCTTAGTTCCATTTTTTTTCCATACTTGACAAAATTGAGGCAAATTATTTTTCCTTGAATTGTGTGTTTGAAAATGATGCCTCCCTATTATGAGGAATAATGACCTCTTGAGCTGGTTTTATATTACTAGAGTATTGAAATGCATTCGAATCTACTGAGATCATGATTTCCTACCCATTGTAGGAAAATTTTAGGCATTGATGATATGTTGATGGAACAACTAGTATGCCATGTATCTAGGGTCTTCCCAAGAGTATGTTGTATGATAAGTCCAAGTCTAGAACTTGGCATGCTGTGTCTTTCTGGAAAGGTCCCACTCTAATGGGTAATATCACAAATCCTTTAGCAAAATGCTCTTCTTCATCATATGCTTTGATGGTGATCTTTTTCTAGGGATCAACTGCATCTTCTAAATAACCTAGAGCACAGACAAGACTCAATGAGAAAATGTTTAAGCTATCTCCACCATCTATTAGGACATGTTGAACGTGTGTCTTGTGAATAAGGACTTCAATATGCAAGGGAGTGTTATGGGGATGTTGCAAGGACATGTCATCTACTTCGGTAAATGATAAGGAGTGAGGGTTGTGAGGTGTCCCACCATGGTTTGGTATTGATCTATATCAAGATCTTTTGACACTATTGTATCTAGTAATGCTCTTTCTAGAATTTCTTTATGCAGGTAAAAGCTTTAAAAGTACTAAGATGGATATTTGTGCAAGAGCTTTCTATAGTTGATCCACTAGATTGTATTGTTTTGTAGTGGATGATGTGTTAGTTGTAGGACATGGAAAAATGACTTTAGCTTTGCTTCTTGTAATAGCATGAGCTTGTTCTTGATGTTGTTTCTCTTTAACCATAATCAAATTTACCACATTATCATATGCATGATCATAGTTCACCTTTTCTTTACCTTTACCCTTATGCACTGTTGATGATTCACCCTTCTCATAGTTAGGAAGCAGAGTTTTGAAAGTTGTGTGAGATGTGTTTGTCGTATGTCCATCCATAGCTATCACTCCATTACCTATCAAATTTTGGATGACATGTTTTAACCATTGACAAGAATTTGTTTGGTGTCCTTTGTTTCGATGGAAATCACAATAATAGTTGTCATTCCACCAAGAAGGTTTTACCTTGTGTTCAAAGTTTCTTGCTTCTGGCAAGGTAATCAACTTGTTTGCAAGAAGCACCTTTAATGATGACCCAAGTGGTTCAGCAATGTTTGTAAATTTCCTTCGAAATAAATTGTTGAAAGTTGATTTTTGATGATTGTTGTTTTGTTTAGCTGCTGCTGAGTGATTGGATAAATTAAAAACCAGCTACTTTGGTATTACATTTTTGTTATCTACTATCCCATCATTGATAACATTCTGATTTCTATTCCAAATTTTTTTCTTATCATTGTTGTTGTTGTTATTGTTATTAGGAGGAAGAACTCCTTCTTTGTATAGCTTCAACTCACCCTTCTTTACCATAGCTTCTTCCATTCTGATTCTATTATCAATCATTTTGTCAAAATTTTGATGACATTGCATTTTTAGATTATAACTCATGTGATCGTTTAGGTTGTCAATGAATATATCCATTTTCTCGTATTCTAGCACTGTACGAGGATATCATGAAGCTAACCATCTCCATCTTTGTAGAAATGTCATGAAAGGATTCCCACTCTTTTGTTTAGTATTATATAGGTCATGAATTGTGACCTCATGTTGTATGTTGTAAGAGTATTATAAAATTAACATATTCATCAATTCTATGAATGATTTAATTCCAGGTGGAAGTTTGGAGAACCATTCCATAGCTAGTCCACTTAATCTCTTTGGATATAATCTCATCACACATGTATCCTCATGTGCAAACTCAATTCTCATTGTGCAAAATTCTCATATATATGATCCTGGGGAACAGTGCTTCCATAATATTCATCATATCTAAGCATTTCACAACTTGTAGGAAACAATATCATATTTAGATTTATGTCAAATGGGTAAGGACTAATTTCTTGAAGTGAGTATCTTCTAACATTTCCTCTCAGCAAATCTTGAATCTTTGTTTGCAGCATTTGTATTTGTTATCTAAGAGTTGTGATAGGATTATAAACATGATTTGTTCTTATATAACTATGAGTTTGCATTCTAGTATGATATCAATCTTCTTGTATCATCTTGACTCTTTCTCGTGTCCTCATTAGTTTTATCTTTGTTAAAAATTTCTACATCATCCATTTTGGGAATAGAAGTTTCCTCATTTGTTCCTGTCTTATCAGGAATTGATGCATCATCCTTTTTGTGACTGAAAATCTCCTCATGTCATTCATTATCATGGAAAGGGTGACTTCTCTTTTGTCCAAAACTGCTCATATTGAAATATTGGGGGAGTGTAGCACCATATTTTGCTAACATAAGGAAGTATTTTTCTTTTTATCCCTCCAATATTTTCTCCATAAATTTATCAAATTTAGCACCTTATTTTATTTCTCTAATATGTTGATCTGTTACCTCATTTTGTATTTCATTTTTGTGTTCCATGTTCCTATAATCTTTAGTTATTTCAAATCTTTCATTTCGGTTTCTTTGATCTTTCATCTATGAGCCTTGGTTAAAACAAGAATACATGTGTTTTGAATGATTTTGCAAGCTTTAAATCACCTACAATGTGTCGTAATAAGTGATCAATTGTTGAGGTAAATATTATAGATGGATAAGACATGAAATGATCTTTTCAAGTATTTGCTTGTTTGCAAGTTTTTCGATCTTAGCTTTGGAGTGCAAATTTTGTGATTTTTGATATGACCAGATTCAATAGGAATGATATATCTTATAGTAGAGAATGAGGTTAATCTGATAAAGTGTTGTAGTTTCATGATAAAGGATGATAGATCCTGATGAGAAACTATCTTTCAATGATCTATTTCTCAAAGAAAATGTGATGTTGCACTTTAAGCTATTAGATCTTGAACTTGTTGGAAATGAATACATGAGAAATTTTAGTGTGTCTAGTCTTGAATTTGTTTTGACAGAAGATATCTTGACTGAGTGAACCGAGACAATGACTTAGTCTCTATGTTTGTCTGTCTAAGAAATGGGTTGTTTTGGTTTTCTAATTTTAGTGCAGTTTACCAAAAACTCTAACAAAATGACTAGAAATGCTGCTATACTCATCAAAAACACTGAAAAACTAACTAAAAATGCTGCTATTCTAACAAAAAATGTTGAGGAATAGACCAAAAATGCTGATATACTGACCAGAAATGCTTCTATACTGACCAAAAATGCTGCTATACTGACCAAAAATGCTAAGGGATAGCCTAGAAATGCTGCTATACTAACTAGAAACATCGAGGAATAGACCAAAAATACTATTATGTAATGCAATGACTCTAAAGTTCAAAATAGTGATGTTTAGACTTAGCAAATTTGGTGTTTGAACTTAGGAGATTGTTATTTTGACCCAACTTTGTGATTTTTAGACTTAGATAAATGATATTTAGACCTAGAAAGTGCAAACTGAGAGATCTAGTATTGAAACATGATCATTTTGATATTCAAACCAAAAGAGTTGTTGCTTTATAGCAAGAGAGATGACATTTAGACCAAGAGACCTACTATTTAGACTAATAAATTTGTTGCTTATACTGGGAACTCTATTGTTTAGACTAAGAGAGTTGTTGTTTGAACTACAAACTCTATTGTTTAGACCATAAACTCTACTATTAAGACCAAGAGAGTTGTTTATTGGACTAGAAATTTTGTTGTTTAGGCCAAAAACTCTGTTGTTTAGACCAAGAACTCTTGTATTGAGACCAAGACAGCTGTTGGTTAGACTAAAAACTCTATTGTTTAATCCAGAAACTCTGTTGTTTAAAATTAAGATGTTGGAACTTAGACACTAGTTGTTTTGACTCCAAGAGTTGATGTGTAGACTGAGGAAATAGATGCTTATACCTAGCGAGCTCAACCTTGGAGAGTTAATGTTGAAATATAAGAAAGATAACATTCATACCAAGAGAGGTGGCATTTAGATTGTGAGAGTTGTTGTTTGAACCAAAAGCATGACCATTTGCACCATGAGAGCTACCATTTGGACTGAAAGAGTGACTGTTTTGACTAAAAGAGCTATAGTTTGGACCGAAAGAGATACTGTTTGGAATGAATGAGCGAATGTTTGGACTATGAGAGCTAATTTTTGGATTGAAAATATGTCTGTTTGGACCATGAGAGCTACTATTTGGACTAAAAACATCGTTGTTTGGACCATGAGAGCTACTGTTTGGACTGAAAGAGCGACTGTTTGAACCATGAGAGATATTTTTTGGACAGTGAGAACTAATATGTTGTGAAACTTTTAAATTTGACAATTTGAAGTATGAGTTTGTAATATTTCTTGTATTTCAATGGATGATATCTTGACTTTACTTAAAAACACAAAATTCAGATTGTATTTTTGTCCCAAAGGACAAATAAAGTGTATGTTCAAGAATATTTAAAGAAAGCCCAAGTTTTCATGTGTTTTGAACAATTCAAAACACATCATTCAGTCTATCCTAAGGAGACTGGCTTCATTATTAGTTCTTAGCCCACACTTGGTACTCTATCAACTCACACAACCTTGTCACCCCCTAAAGGGTGCCCATGTTTTTGCCTTTGCGAGAGCTATTGGAGTCCCATTATGGGCCTGGCAATCAGGACTCGAAAGAGGAGTTTGCACATATGCTCAAGAGGGACATATGGTGAGTGTCTTAAGGAGAGATTCTTCCCCTCCACGTGCTAATAATTTAATAATGTTCATAGGTAAACCGAGTACCTTCTAATTTTAATTGGAACTAGTAAGGGACCCGTTCGGTAAGTCGGGGTATAAACTCAATTAAGATGTCTCCAAGCCTTGAAAACCAATTTTTGATATACTCAAAGGTATGAAGGAGAGATATTCTCGAGCACTGTCGTTGACTTGATTTTCATCAAATCACATTTATTTTATAGTGTGTTTGAGTATTTGGCATTAGTCGTCCCTACTTGGATTATTACCCTCTCACCAACCTTAATGGCTTTGGTCTTATAGGCTCCTTGGGAGGGCAGGCCTGCTAAAGATATGCACTATTGAAAGAAAAAGATAAGTCTAGCTTTCTGATCACCTAAGAAAGATGAGACCATACTCACCTATCAACAAAACACATAAGACACGTTTGTTCATTTCCATTGTTATTAGTCTATGTGCCTAATTTATCAAAAATAAGTGCAAAATATCATGGCTGCAAACAAAGTTAGTAGTTTATATTCAATTTTTTATGACAAAATGGTTTATGACTCCAGTCTTTCACCACAAAATAAGTGCCTGCAAAACAAATAATCTACAAATTAGGTTCAAGAAAATGACAGTCCAGAAGCAGTAATAAGAAATGAAAAATATTTAACATTAGAAAAATCAATGAAAAACTGAAAACACTATCAAATTGACAAAGAACGCCATCATATGTTCCAAGAAAACTATCGAATTAACCCAAAATGTTATTCTAAATACTAGAGATGCTGCTGAATTGACCAAAAACACTATACAATTGACCAAAAACATTGTTAAATCGATCGAAAATGCTATCAAAAATACCAGAAATGCTACAAAGACATACCAAAAAACCTAAAGTATAGACTTAAAATGCTAAAGTATGGGAAAACATAAAAAAAGAGTTGAGAAATCTCCCATAAATGTCATTTTAGGTGTCGTGACGTTACAATAGAGACCAAGAATAGGATTTAGGATCCTGAGAGAGCTAATCTGCATGTTGAAAGAGCTAATCTACCTATCTTTGAGATTTCCTACAAGCAAACTTGTCAAAGATCAAAGGGGCTAGGCCCATGGTGGGTGCCAATTAATGTGATGCTAAAAATATGGTAAATAGAAGAAAGCATACACATATAATCAGACAATAAAACATAATGGAGACCTTAATTGAAAATTAAATTAAAGATGCAAAACATAAGCCTCCCTTGAAATGCCCCCTTTCCTCTATTCTTTAGGACCTTGAAGGTGTTGGATTGTTTGGCTCTCAGTCAAGCAATGACCTCCAAAGTGGCAACTCAAGAGTTGAGTATCTACTTCATGATTGATTGTGCAAATGATATGAAATGCATGACCTAAGAAAATAGATTAACATGCTATGAGTAAATCCAAAATACTAATTACTAGATGATTGAAATAAAAATGCCTATAGTAATGATTCTAAAACTATGAATGCAAGGGATCCTTCTTGCTCCAAAATGAGGGGTATTTATAGGAATTCCAAGGCCAAAGCTGAGGTGGCAGTAATCGATGGTCTAGATTTGATCTGAAAATATCAAGGGTCAAGATTGAGGAAGATGGAGAAGAGGTTGGAGGAAGGAACACTTGTCATCTTTGTGATAACAAGTGTTAAGTTGCCTTGGTCATGAGAGGAAAAGTGTCCAATGGAGGAGACACATGGAAAAAGTGCCATGTGTCTCAAGAGGAGAATATCCACACCATAGGAGGTTAGGATATGCAAGATAGGATAGGGTTAGCTAGACCATAGGATTAAATAGAATGGGTTAGTTTAGGGGATGGCTAGGTTAGGTGGTTAAAAGTTAGGAGCCATGTGCTCATTTGAATTTAGAGATTCAAATAATTGGAAAATGGTAATTAATCTCAACAAACTTAAGTTTGTTAATCTTAATTAGGAATTAGAAGAATTGATTTTAAATAGGGGGAGGATTAATTAATTTAGATTAATTGATCAAAGCAGGATATGAAATGAACTATATAAATAAATCATGTAGATTTATTTACTAGTAGATGAATAGGAAAATTAATCAAATTTCTTATGATTTCAATTAATTAGGAAGAGGATTAATTAAATAACTATGTATTTAATTAATTTTTAGACCATTTTTAAGGTGTATACAGGCTGCTCAATCAATTTCTTCTTCAACAATTCTAAACTTTTGTTTGCTCTAGTGGTCCACTTGAATTCTTTTTGATCTCCTCTCATCATCTCAATCATAGGGTTACAAACTAAACTAAAATTTCTTTAAATTCTGGTAAAACCTAGCCAATCCATGAAATGATCTTACCTCTCCAATGCTTTTTGATGTAGGCCACTCAACAATTTCTTTCACTTTCTTAGGGTCCATCTTAAAACCATCCTCAGATATCACAAATCCCAAATAGACTAAATCATCCTTCATGATATTAGACTTCTTGATATTGATCAGAAACTTCTCTTCTCTCAAACTCTGGAAAACTTGTCACAATTATAACAAATGCTCCTCTTTTGTCCTACTGAAAATCAGAATGTCATCCAAATACACAATAACAAATTTACCCAATAATTTCTTCAATACCTCATTCATCAACCTCATGAAAGTACTCGATGCATTAGTCAATCGAAAAGGCATCACCAACCATTCATACAGTCCTTCATTTTCCTAAAATGTTGTCTTCCACTCATCACCTTCTCTGATCCTAATTAGATGATATCCACTCTTGAAATCTATCTTTGTAAAGTATTTTGTTCCATTTAACAGTTGATTATGTCATCCATCCTAGGAAAAGGAAATTCGTATTTCACTCTAATCTTGTTTATTACTCTAAAATCAGTACAAATTCTCCATTCTCCATTCTTCTTAGGTGCTAATACTGTTGGTACTACACAAGGGCTCAGACTCTCCCTGATGAAACCTTTCCTCAACAATCCCTACACTTGTTTATTTAGTTCTTCACTCTTTGTTGGTGTCAACCAATGTGCAACTTTCTTAGGAAAACTAGCTCTGAGAACCAAGTCCATGCAATGACTAATACTTCTCATAGGTGGTAATCCATCAGGTACATTATCTAAAATGATGTCTTCAAATTCTGTCAGGAAATCTTTTATCTCTTCTGGGTGTTCTCCTTCCTGTTCTAGTTTCTTAGTGATCTTAGGAATTAAGGAAAAACACACATTCTCATTTTTCATTCCATCCAAGAATTTACTTCCATCTACCAAACATATTCTAGCATTCGTTCAGACTTCATTCTTCAAAGGTTCCTCCAAGGGTAACAAGGTTTTCTTCATCCCATTGGCCATAATAGTGTATCTTTTCTTCCTCCCATCATGTACTACATGTCTATCAAACTGCCAAGGTCTACCCCATAAAAGGTGACAAATATTGATTGGCATAATATAACACAAAACTTCTATTAGATAGTTCAAATAACCGGAAGACAACTACAAGGGGGGGGGGGGTGAATCAGTTGTCTCAAATTACCAGAACTATTAGAAATTAAAACTTTAATAATGGAACCCAAAACATTAATACCAGAATGCTTAAACCAAATACCAAAATAGTAGTTAAACCAATTAAGAATAAACAATAATCACAAAATAAAATCCATCCACATGACACCAAGATTTATACGTGGAAAACCTAGTAAAGGGAAAAACCATGGTGGGAAGCCTACCCACAGACAGATAATACTTTTGCAATAAGTATGTGAATTACAATTGAGGGGCCTACACTTGTAGGAAGGCCAACAACTTAGAGCGCACTGCTCATCACAAAAGGATCCTCACTGACCACATAGAAATCTATACTACAATTCAGAGAATTGTTGAACTACAAATGATAGCTTCTCCTATGCCTGAGTACAGTTTCGGTTAAGCTCAATACCAGAGGACTAAATCCTCTTACATAAACCCAATTCGATCTCGAATGATCAACGAACTCCTCTATCTAAATGATATTACATTAGTCGCACATTACGTTTCTTGACCATGACCTCTAACAATAACCATGATGATCTACAATGAGATCTTACATCTATATATACAAACCCTTGACCATAAACAATAAGTTCAGCTACTAGAAAATAAACCAAATACATAGTTACAAATCATATTGGCCTAAGACCAAACAAATAATATCCAACACATAAGACATCTTGAAAATACATCGAGAGGTCCAATCCACAAATTACATTAAAGTCAGTCCAAAACCTAGATCAACTGGGACCCACTATAGGTCCACACACTATAGCAATGATCTCCATCCACCAAGTCTTGAACATGATCACCAACAACATCTTGAAACTCCACCAGAAGATGCACCAATACCACTTATGCAATTCATCAAAGATCTTCATCAAAAGCTTTGCTAATGAAACCCTTGCCAAAACTACAAACTAAGCTTCTAAGCAAACAGGATAGCATCCGATCATCATACAAAAACCAACTGACCAAATATGAGCATGGGTATCATGAACAAGCTAATTCCATCACCAAATCATACTAGAGCCTACCAGATCATGCCAGATCCAGATTAAATAGAAACCACTCAACCTACTAGGATCAGACGGGTGTCGGTAAAGCATCCAAACAACTAGTGTTGGCATCAATGAAAAAACATGAATGCAACACATAATCAATTCCACCAAATGGCCAACAACTTCATCATGGTAATTCCCAATTTTCAATTTCACCAAACATTGTTCACGTACTAATAATTTGTATTCATCCTTAATCCATGCTATCTGATAAGGCTTAGGATGTTTCAATCTCTCTAATTTCAACTTATTCACCATCTCTTCTGAAACAAAATTATTTGAACTACCACTATCAATAACAACTTTACAACACTTACCAGATACCTTAGATTTGGTCTTGAATAGATTTTTCCTCTGTAAGGGCTCTTCATCTCCTCCAGTATGACACAAAGCTCTCCTCCTCACCAATAGTTCTCCATCTTTCGGTTTATTGTCTGATCCGATCAGGTTTTCTTCCACCACTATTTCTCTACTGATAGTTTTTATCTTCTTGTACTTGAATACATGATGTCCTTCTCCTCCACATTTAAAGAAGGTTCCTCTGAATGTCCTCTTGTCTTGTCTTCCAAAATTTTCATTTTGGTAACCATCTGGTTCTCTCCTTTGGTCAAAATTTCTATCATCCTTCCAGTATGAATTACCTTCTTTTTTCACTTCCTTCTCCTTGCTCTAATCTATACTGGTTCCTCTTCCTTCTTGAAATCTTCCTCCAAAACCTTCCACCTCTACTTCTCTTCCTCTGTTCATGTCTTTTTCTTAGCTTCTCTTTTGCCTTTAGGGCATACTGGTAAGCCTCTTCAACACTCTCCAATTTGATCAAAATGAGTTCATTTTTTATTGACATCCGCAATGCATTCAAATATCTCGCAACTTGTTCAACTTCTTCATGAACATGTCCAAATCTGATGTTCAACTTCTAAGATGATCTGGTGTACTCCTTCACACTAGATTCCTTTCTTCTTAAATTTTACAACTTTTGGAATAGATTCACTTAATAATCGAATGGCATAAAATTTGATTTCAACTTAGCAATCATCTGATCCCATGTCTTAATCATCTATTTACCTCCTCTTTGTCTATCAACTTGCAAATTCTCCCAACAAAGAGATGCATGACCTTTCAACCGATTATAGGCATATTTCACCTTCCTCTCTTCTGCAGTGTTTTCAAAATAAAAATACTTCTCCATCTCTGGGATCCAATCCATCAATTCATCCGAATCTAACTTCTCATCATATTCCCATGGGATAAGATAAGGTTTATTATTCGTCCTACTCAAAAACCTCAAAAATCTTTCCTCATCTAGATCAACCACTAGTAGGTTTTCTTTTTCTTCATAATCTTTTTATCCTTCATATTCACTTACATCTTCAATATGACGGCCTCTTCTCTGGGCTGTCTCCATGGCTTCCAACTGGGCTGCTATACCTCAACATCTCCATCATAGTAGGATCTGCATTCCCACGCACTCCACCATTTCTAGCTCCTCTTCATACCATTGTTCATGCTAGTACTCTGTAGCTGCAGGTCGGATCCAGAATCCGCCACCCTACAACAAAAATTTCAGTACACACAACCTCTAGAATGAAACTTTGCTCTTATACCACTTGAAGCACTCATCAATGACGAGGGACCTCAAAGAGATCAATCTAGACTAGTCAACAAGAGCAAACACAACAGAAACAAAAAAATATGATGGAGGCAATGTAGAACATATTGTTTTATTACATGAAATTTAATTACAACCAGCTGGCAACAACTGGGCTACAACCTACCAGCTCATAGGCCTGGTAGAACATAGAGAATAGGTCACAACTGAGACCTTCAATCTTGAGATCTATCTTCTATGCATAGTTTAGCTACATGATTCTCTAATTGATTACATTCTAATCCAAAATTAAAATTATATATCAATCCAAAGGATCCAGTCGGCCAAAAAAGGAGTAAAACCCAAAGAACAAGACCTAATCTGTAAAATAACAAGGTCAGCCTCCGCCAAGAGATTCCCCTAGAAAATCCAAAGGATGGAACATAGATCACGGGAAAAGGTGGATCACATGCCAAGGAACATCGGAATCAATGCCCAAGGCTCCACAAGCTTCGGAAGGGCTTCTGATAGATCACCAAAATAGGTCTAGGCAATCGATAACAGGAAACTGTCAAGGAAACTGATAGCGATATCTTGCCAAAAAAAATCCAAATGTGATGCGGTCTGGAAGCAAGAAATATGATCAAGTCTTCAAGTAGAATCCAACTCCACAAGATCCGATGAGCCAAAACTAGGACAGATTGAAAGGAAAACTATAATTGCAACAAAAATCAAAAGAGAAATGAAAATGATTTTGGTTGATGCAAGATTGTTATGAATCGGGGATGCTCCTGCATCAAATTCACTATTTTTATTGATCATTATAATTCTATCTCATGAATAGTCCATACATCACCAATTACGAGTGATATTTTGGCAATGTTATGAATAATTCCACAGGTGATACAATTTTGAAATGAAAGTGAAGATGTTCAAGATATTCTCATATTTATTGATAATACCATTAAAATATTTGAAAGATAAAAATATTCATCAATGACAAAGTTCATTAAAATAGAAAAGCTTATAATATACTAAATGACAGTTGTTTTTTTTTGATGATTATCCATGTTTGTAGACTTAGCCTTTTGTTAGTGTGAAATTTAAAGAGCAATTACAATAACAGTAAAAACTAAAAATAATAGTCACATTTAGAAAGGAACACATAACACAAAAGGTGGCTCACCATTGAAGGCTACATCCATAGAAAAATATGATAGTAGCTTTATTCTTTGAATATGAAGAGACAAACAAGAAATGAAAAGACAGAGGTAATGAATGGATAAACGACTATTAGATATCACATACTCGTCAACTAATCTTATTTTATCTCATAAGACTCATTTCTAAGAGTCATTTGATTGTCTACATGTCATAGTGCCTATAGACTCAACTTTTCATCTCTTTATGTATTAACACTTAAGGTACAAAAGTAGTGGAAATGCCTATGCCCATTTCACATTTGATGAGCTCGAGAATAGTGGTATTAGGTACAACAATAATTAAGAAGCATTGTAAAAATATTAAAAATCACTCTGGTGAGACTCAAGTGACAGTTTTGCTCAGTCTCGAGAACACGAGGGTTTTTGAGAAGAGATCTTGTGAACAAGGGTTTATTTTGGAGAACATGTGAACAGGGTTTCTGTGAGCATGTGTTCGAGGATTTTTGTGAACGGCAACAGTTTGGAACTAGCGGAAGTTGTGTGGATGAAGGTTTCAGATGGTAGTGTTGGGTGGTATTTCATGTGCTGCATGCATTGCATGTGGTCTTTTTAATGGAGATGCAAGGGGCTTCTAATAGCTTGGTGGTTGCTGGTGCTACGATGCCTGATGGATCCTCTTCAAAGCTTCATTCATAGATGACTGAGTCTTTCTATGTGGGGTCAAGCTCAAAGATTAATAAAGTTGATGGATGTTTTCTGTGGAGCCAAGATCGCCCAGTTTTGGTCATTCCTCCAGAGGTTGTGATGGAAGATGTGGAGTACTGGTTACATGCTCTGATCTACAAATTTCTTGGTATTCAAGTCTCTATGTCGGCCCTTGAAGCCTAGATACAACATTCATGGCAGGTGGAAGGAGATATGGACATAGTGTTGGTAGGAAACAACTACTTCTTGGAAGTCCTTTTTTGCATGTCTGATTGTGATCGAGTTTTTGAGGGGGGCCCTTATTTTTATAATCGTGTGGGGTGGTTTTCGAAACCTTTGCATCTGGGGTTTAACTCTGTGGAGGATCTTCCATCAAGGGTTCCTGTTTGGATTAGCCTGCCCAAACTTCCTTTAGAGTTTGGGAGAGAAGACATACTGCGCCAGATAGTTGCCTTACTTGGGAAGCCTGCTACGATCGCACACCAGTCCCTGGACAAAAATATTATTTCTTATGCTTGTATTGCGTTGAAATTGATTTAAATAACCCACTACCGGACTCCTTGGAAAATTTCCTTGGTTCTTCTTCCTGGATTCAACAATTAGATTATGAGTCCTTACCTTTTCATTGTCGAGTTTTCCACGGGTATGGAAATTTGCAGTGGCAATGCCGTAGGGTTTTTAGGGGAATAGTGGTAGTTTTGGTGGGTCTGCCTCTTCCTCAGGCCTAAAGATGGACAATGTAGGCAAGGTGAAAGCTCCGACCGATGATGTAGGTAAGGAGAAAGTCAAGATGGATAATGTCAGTAAATGGCAAGCCTCGGTCAATAAACCAGCCCCTAATAATGATGGCTTTACTCCTATCTACAGCCACCCTAAGAAAAGAGGACATAAGAGACCCTTTTAGATCGGCAATTAGATACGGATTTTAGTAGTTTTGAAGTGCTGGACAATATGGCTGTAGAGGAAGCTATCACCCCAGATGTGTCTAGCACTATAGGCTCAGATGGGGGAATTCCTATTCACGATTCCCTTGCTATGAACACGGATACAACTCTCCAATAGAAGAATGAGGCTCCTATTAGCTCTGAGTTTGGTGCTTTTGTGGTTTCCTCAACACCACAAGACAATGATATTCTCTTAGCGGATCTGGCTAGGGAGGTGTTTCCTTCTAGTAAGGGAAACGACTCTCCTCTAGCATTAGGAATGTTGTAAAGACCATTTAAGAAAGTATCCTTTTCTACTCCATCAAGAAGTGGCCACAAAAAGGATCAGGAGAAAATTAGACTTACAGGGGACTTATTGGTAGAGTTTGGGGTTGTGAAGGCCATGGATGCTCACTTTCCTCACTCTACTCAATGATTATGCTCTCATGGAATGTTAGGGGGTTGAATAGCATCCCCAGACAAAGGGATATTCATGAGTTGGTGATTGATCATTCTCTAGATACCCTTTGTATTCAGGATACTAAGCTTTCAATGGATTCCATGCTTTGTTGTGTCCCTAATATTTGGTATCATGGTCAATGTTGATGTATTGGATTTATAGGGAATGCTAGGGGATTAACCATTTGCTAGGAGCCATGGAAAATCACCCCTCACTATTGGATTTCTTCTCTCTCCACACTCTCTATGGTTGCCTCCAGTTTGGATACGGGTGAGGTGATTTTGGTAACTAATGTGTATGCTCCTGTTGACTTCCCTGGAAGGATAAGACTTTGGGAGCATTTAAGGTATGTTCGAAGTTGTCATCCCTTCTTGCCTTAGATTTTAGCAGGGGACTTTAATTCAGTCTTACATTTGGAGGAGAAAAGAGGTGGGAATGCTCGTCTAGGGCCTTCTTCTGAGCTTCTCCAGGATAATATGAACTCTTTACATCTTTCTGATATCCAGCTAGCTAATGGGATCTTTACATGGAATAATAGGAGGGTTGGTGAAGATGCCATTTCAAAACGCCTGGATAGATTTTTAGTCTCCTCCTTTTGGACAAGTCCTAATCTCTCTCTCTCTTTGGAAATTCTGGATTGGAGGGGATCTGACCATTGTCCTATCAAGTTCTTGGCTTGTTTCTTTTTTCTTTCCAAGAATCCTCCCTTTAAGTTCCAACTTATGTGGCTCTGGGACTCTTCTCTTCATGACTTAATGGCTCATTGGTGGAGAGCTGGTGGCCCAACTTATAGCACTGCTATGTTTTCCTTTTCTAAAAAACTGCAATATGTCAAAAGGAAGCTAAAGAATTGGAACAGGAATTGCTTTGGTAATCTTTACATTATGAAAAAGAGGGCTCCAGAACATCTAGCAGTCATTACAAGGCAGATTAGAGACTGGGTTTTTCTAAAGCTCTTAGTAGATAAGAATCTCAAGCTTCTAAGGATTTAGAAAAGTGGGATCTTAGAGAGGAAATTTATTGGAAGCAAAAAGCTTGAGTTGATTGCTCCAGGAAGGAGATAAGAATACTATTTCTTTTCATAAATCTATTCAAAGCCGCTGAAATAGAAGTTACATTTCATCTCTTGTTACTTCTAATGGCCTGTAGTTGACCTCCTTTCAAGCCATTTCAAGGGAAGCCATCTGGTTCTATTCCTCTCTTTTTTTAGAAGATTCGCTTCTCGCTGATAATGAGGAGAATATTATCTTGTCTTTCATCCCCTCTGTTGTGCCCAGAGCAATGAACGACTCCCTTATGAGGCCAATCTCTATGTTTGAATTGGAGGAAGTGGCTTTTAGTACACGCAAGGGCAAAGCCCTTGAGCCTAATGGCTTCCCAGTGGAATTTTTTCAAGAGTTTTGGGATATTATTAATCAGGACTTATTAGCTGTGGTTCAAGAATCACTCTAACAAATAGATTCTTCAGGCTTTGAATGTTGAATTCCTTGTTCTTATTCTGAAAAAGGAAGGGTCTAATCAGTTGGATTCCTTTCGACTGATTTCTCTATGTAATGTGGTTTATAAAGTTATTACTAAATTAATTACCGAAAGGCTCAAAGTTTGTCTTCCCACAGTTCTCTCAGAAGAGAAAGGGGGTTTTGTTGCTAGAAAACAGATTCTTGACGAAGTGGTTATTGCCTCTGAAGCCATGCATTCTATGTTGTCTTTTAAAGAGTGTTCTATGCTCATCAAGCTTGATATGGCTAAGGCTTATGATAGAGTGAAATGGGGCTTTTTGCAGAAAGTTCTTCTTACTTTTGGATTTAGCTTAGAGTGGGTGGAATGGATTTGGAGTTATTTGGGGCCTCTAGGGGTCTCTGCCAGGGCAATCCTCTTTCTCCCTACTTGTTCATCATTATGGCAAAGGGGCTTGGCAGATTTATTAAACATCAAGTTTCCCATAATTTGATTCATGGATGGAGTTGGGAAAATGCATTGCCCACTCTCTCCCATTTTCAGTTTGTAGATGATACTCCACTTGCTGGGAGGGCTCGTATATAGGAAGTTGAAGCCTTCACACTCACTTTGGATACTTATTTAGCTGCCTCAGGTCAGAAAATCAATGACCACAAGTCTTCTATTTATTTTTTCAACACTTCGAAGCCTATCTAGCAGAGGATTGCTAATATTCTAAGATTTCAGATTGAGTCTCTTCCTATGACTTACTTGGGAGTCCCTATTGTTTTGGGTAGACAGCTTAGGCTCTTCTGGCAGAACCTACTTGATAAGCTGCATCAAAAGTTAATCATAGGATGCATCGGTGGCTCTCTACTGCTTGCAAGGTGAGTCTCTTGCAATAAGTGATTCAAGCTCTCCCTATCTATAGAAGCATGGTGAAAGCTTCCCTGGTGTATTTTCTTAAGGAATTTGATGCCCTCTCTCGATAGTTTTTTTGGAGCGGTAACTTGAAAAATTTCAAATGGAGTCTAATCAAGTGGGATACAGTTTGTAGGCCAAAGAAGGAGGTTGGCCTCAGCCTTCGATCTACTATCTTGAGTGGATAGGCTCTTGTTGCAAAGCTCTATTGGTGATGGTATTCAAGTCAGTCTCAACTATGGGCTCGTATCCTCTCACATAAGTATCTACCAGGAGCTCGGCCTTTAGATCTTTCTAGATTCCATTTGGTGGGTGAAGGTTCTATGGTGTGGAATACCCTTAAGATAGGCTCTCGCCTAGTCAAGAGTAGAATTTTTTGGATTTGTAACAATGGTTCAGAGGCTCTATTCTGGAGTGATTCTTGGAATGGTAAACCTCCTCTTTTGTCCTCTCACCCACACTTACAGGCTCTTAGTGACTCTTTCCTTTTTGCAGGTTGGAATAAGGTGGCTTACTATAATGAGGCCTATAATTTGGGCCTTTTTGTTGGTTTCTGATGGAAGAATCCATCCGACTAGCCACCGAGGGGGCTCTTTGGGGGATCGGATGAAGCTCTCTCAGATTTTGGCTTCTAGGGAGTGCAATTCTTTGCAGGAACCTAATGTTTTGGCTTGGAGAAGTTCTTCTTCTAGTAAATATATTTTTCTTTAGGGTACCTTATGCTTACTAGACAACTGTTTGGTGATATGGAGGTTCCTTGGTGGAAGAAAGTTTGGAATTCCTCCTCATGGCCCAAGTGTAATTTCTTCCTCTAGTTGGTGGCTCACAATAGGTGTCTTACTTGGGATAATTTTTGCAAGAGAGGATTCCATGGCCCTTCAATCTATGTTTTATGTAGTAATGATGAGGAATTTGTTTCTCACCTCTTCTTTCAGTGCTCCTTTGTTAGACAAATCTGGCACTCTTAGTGGTCCACATGGGGCTGTCCTTGCTAGCATGTTTCCTCTTTGTCTGAGTTTTGGAATTGCTTGGGACCTTCCCCATATAGATCCTCTTTTTTCTAAGTTGCTTAGATTACTGGCCCTTCCTTTATTTTATGGCATGTTTGGCTTGAAAGAAATAGGCAGATCTTTAAGAGTGTTAGGCTTCTGATTGTGCACCTTTGGGAGAAAACTGTTCATTCTCTTCATGAAACAATTATGGTGAAATGTGATTTGTCTAGAGATCTGGACCCTGGAGATGTTGGTATTTGCACCCGCCTTTCTTTTCCTTTGTAGGATGGTGTTCCTTTGCTGGTCTCCTGCCACCCTGGGAGGAGAGTTGGATATCGCTCACAGCGTGTTAATTGTGAGGGGCACTAGACTCTTCCTCCACCTTGAGTTCTTAAGATTAACACTGATGGATCTTCTCAGGGCAATCTTGGCCCTACAGGCATAGGGGGAGTGGGGTGCAGTAGCTTTGGAGATGTTCAGTTTCTCTTCTCTATCTACAAAGGTTCTCATACTAACAATCTTATGGAGGCCTTGGCCATCTAGTTAGCAGTGGATGTTGCAAGTAAGTGGTGGATGTTGCAAGCAGGGGTGGCCTAGGATCATTTGTGAGACTGACTCACAGGTGGTTGTCAACTTATTGAATAAAAAAGAGCTGGCAGATGTTGAATGGCATTTGGCTTTGGTTCTTAAGCAGATCACTCATTTATGTCGGACCCTTGACTCTGTCATTTTTCCCCATATCCATCGGGAGTGGAATGGTGTGGCCGACTGTTTGGCTAAGTGGGCATCCAAGTATATGCTGGATTGGAATATTATAGATCTGAGGCATCTTCCCCTTGAATTGTCTCATGAATTGGATCAACTTGTTGGTCAGGATAAAACTCATTAGAGCTCTTTGTATTTTCTATTGTCCCTTTTGTTGTACTATTCTCTTTGGATTTCAATAAATTTTTACCCCTCTTTTAGTACTGATTAAGAAGCATTGCTTTATTATTTGAGACATTGTTTGTACCAGTTTCAATAGTTTTTTGTTTTTTTTGATAAAAGTGGATGGCCCATTGAAATTATATTAAATCTTTATATTTTTTACATGGTGTTTGGTTCAATGAGCACTGAAGGGAAAGAACCAGTAAGAAAACCATTTAGTATTGCTCAAGAACACAAAAGCCTATCTACCCATTACAATATCCCATAGGCAACCCAAATACCACCCCTGATTACATTATCAATTACATTAGATATAAAGGAAGCTTTGAAAAGATTGTAGGAACCAGTGAACCATTGGAGAAGATATCATCCCAAAAATGAAACCACCATATTTTAACCAAAATAGTGCCAGCACCCAAAAAACCAATCTGCCTATGTACCACATAAGTCCAAAGCCCTGCAGAGAACAAAACACATAGCCAAAAGGGAACTAAGAAAAAGCAATCTTGAGCACCTATCCGAAATATAACAAAGAAGAGGATAACCGTTGTATGATTACCATGACATCATTGTTACTATTTACTAAGTTCTCATTAGTTTTATATCCAAAGACATTCTATATACTCTAGTCAGTTATTACTACTGAAATATTCAGTCGGTAAGCACAGAGCAGTCGGTTATAGAAGAAAGAAGTCACAGAGTTTAGTATACACCGAGCTATCTACTAAGTAACACTCTATGACTACCGAGCAGCAAAGATGGTCTACCTAGTTAATACACACTGAGAGAAACATGTTGCCAGATTCATTGAACCTAGACACATATGTGGAAACATGTTACAAGATCAAGGAATAGGGAACTGTTCTCACATAGGAAATTGCCCCTTAAGATTTTGTATGATTTTGAGGACATCTATCCAATGAAATAATCTTGTATGGTTATTCATTTAATGAATCATGTTTGTAAGATTGAAGCATGAACAAGATCACCGTTACAGGAGATCTATTTATACAGCATGAATTGAGGATCAAATGTGTGTGTGAAGCAATACATATGTGAAAAGAAAAATCATGGGAAAGCACTGAGTGTTATGACTGTTACAACTGAAAGAGATATTCAGAGGTCACTGAGAAGGATTTCAGAGAACAATCAAGGAACAGAGTAAATAGATAGGTTTACCGAGTTAATTTATGATTTACCGAGGTATGCTATAAGCAAGGTAATTTCATTTTGAGCACATAGAATCTGCTATAACATTTCAGATGTGAAGTTGTAGATATTTTGTAAGATTTTGATTGTAATATTTTGACTTGTAAGAGAAACCTTTAACAGGGTAAAAGACTCTAACAAAGTCTATAAACTGTAATGCCTTTAACTAGGTACAACATTTAGTATAAGTGTTGTAAAATCCTTTAGCAAGGTAGATCTAAAGATCTTGATACTCCTAATAGGGTAAGCTATTAGAAATAGCTAAACATGTAGCTCTAACCGAGCAACCTTTATTATTGCAGTAGTGAAGTTGTGGGTGCCATCCCCACTGCAGTTTTTCTCTCTAACAAGGAGTTTCTGCGTAACCAAAATATATGTGTTATGGACTGAATCATGTATGGTTGTTATTTATTTGTTTTAGCATTATATTATGTTTTAGCAATATTCAGTTTATGCTTAACAGTAAATTTATTGTTGAAGAAAAGATTTGAAGTACTGATTCACCCCTCCCTCAGTACATTAGCTTTCCATATTGGGCCTAACAATTGGTATCAAAGCCTAAATCTTGGAAAAGGGTTTAACTGCCTAAAGAGAAAGATCTTATCAATGGAAGGCTACAAACAATCTCGGAGAATTGTGAATCTTCAAAATGAATTGGATCATGCTAATCAAGTGATTGCAGACATGAAGAAACAAATACAAAGATCACTGAAAGTTAGAAGAAGATTGTGTGATGATTTGCAGGACTCACAAGAGCTGGTGGAACAAATTGAGACATCATCTATGAAAAGTATATCAGAAGAGACTGAAGAAATGATTGGAGCATTGAAAGAAAAGAACAAAGCACTGACTGATCAGCTAAAAGCAATGAAAAGAGGACATGAACATTTCAGCACACAGATGACTGAAAATCTTGATGCATTAAGGATAGCCGAGGATAACATAAGAGATATGGAAAGGGAAAAACAACAGCTAGAAGCATTGGTGTCTAAAAAGAATGATGAAATCACAAGGATGACTGAAATTTAAAGTAATTTGTTTGATCAATTGGGTTATGCACATCATGAAGTAAATCTAAAGGAAAATGAGAATCAAGCATTAAAACTTGAACTATCAAGATTGACCGATGAACTTGAAGAAGAAAAGAAGTCAAAAGAAACACGAAAGAAAAGTTATAAAGCATCAAGGATGTTGGATGAGCAACTAACTACAAGAATACCCAACAAAGATGTAGGACTTGGTTACAAAGGAAAAGACTCTACCGAGAAGGGAATCCACATTACTGAGAGAGGAGAATCATTAAAGCAAGCTAGAAACAAGAAGAACATCAAAGGAAATAAGCCTATTTGCAACTACTGTGGAAAAAAGGACATACTGCCACCATGTGCCAAATTAAAAAAGGTAAGCAACCGAATGTCACTAGGTCTAATGGTCATTATAACAATTGCAATAAGTATGGTCATACATCTAATCAATGTAGGACTAAGTCTGTTAGCAATTATTAGAAGCCAAAATTCAAAGGGTTTTGTAAAAACTGCAATAGATATGGACATAGTACCGAGAAGTGTTGGTTTAAGCAGAAGAACTATATGTGGTCTGCACACCAAGCAAATACTAGAAGCTATCGAACTCACACAGATCCTAACCGATAGTATATTGCAGTAGCATGGGATTATAATACAATGATATGGTGTAAATGCTATGAAAGATATGGACATATAAGTGCCAATTGCTTTATAAGGTTTGGAATGAACAACCTAAGATCATGGAGAAATCTTGGTATGACATGTTTTCATTGTCACAAAGTTGGACACTTGGCTAGAGATTGCAGAGATCAACCTAGAGGACATATTGAAGAAATAAAAAGAAAATTCCAGATGATTTAGAAAAAGAAGGAAATTGTGTCAAATGAAGAAAGCACCTTACCTACTGAGTTAGGTGTATCTATTCCAAATTAATCGGTAAAGGTATGAAGGGACTGCATTCTCTCAAGGTTATATCTTAACAGTTCCTATTTTATCATGTACTTAATTCAAAATCTGCATAGCTAAGATGCATTAGCAAGTTTGAAATTTTATCAAGTCTTTTGGAGCACTAGTCAAGTCGGTAAATGCAGGAAGCCTGTCAAGTCGGTAAATGTAGGAAGTCTGGCTACTCGGTAAAAGAAAAAAAGAAAGAAGGTAAATTGGTTTAAAGGAACCGAGTTCATTTAATGTTTTCTGACCTAATTGCACGGAGCCCGATAAGGTAAAATGTGTACTTAAAGCTTTTGCATGGTCATTTTACACTTACCAAGTTTTCAAAAAGTAGAGCGAAGTGATTCAAAGGCGATCAAATCTCTTCCAAAGCGAGATTCAAGGTATTTATATCAATCACAATGCATTGTCAAGAAAGTTAACTGATCATATCAGTTGTGAATATCTGTTTTGTATTTACTAAGTGGAAAGCATCTCCTGGATAAAAGTATTCAAACCCTAAGGCTCTATCATTAGTGATTATCCAAAGTTTGAAATGGCTCTTAAGATTTAGAAACCCATTGTTGTTGAGAACATTGAGAAGCCCTCATTGAAATACTCACTACCTCCCAAAGTAGCATCTGAACCGGATGATAAAACTGCATTTTTACTCATTCTGGATAGGGTTTTACTAGTTGAGGATGTCAGATTCTTCACTAAGTGTCATATTGAGGAACTAGGTCCACAGAGATCAAGGACACATATGATGAATTGTGTAGCGATGGCAAACTGGATAGCAAGTTTGAACATACTAAAATCAAGGGATTGACCGAAGCCCTAACCTACCCGCGCATCTTCAAACCCCAATGGGTTAAATTTGTTTTGAGCAGAGTCCATGATGACTTTATGTGGTTAGAGGAGCAACCATTTAAGATCACCAAGGAAATCATCCACTTGATCACTGGTTACCCTATTTTTGACCATGCCCAAGCTCAGAAAATGATCTCACAGAAGGAATTGATCACTTTAACCAGAGTTGAATCTAATTGCAAAGGTCTAAAACTGAACAATGTCATAGATGCAGAGCTGAAGTTTGCAATTAGAGTCATAGGTTATTGTTTATTTCAATCGACAAGGGAGAATAGTGTACCTTGTGGTGCTGTTGATTTAGCCTATAAAATTGTGAAGAAAGGTATGAAGATTGATCTATGTGAAGTGTTGTTAAAAAATCTGTTTGAAAATCTCAACACCATAAGGAAGCTAAAGAAAAACAACTCAGCAAACACACTGAAGTTTGGATCACTTTTGGTATGCATGTTTTTCTATTTTGAGATATTCTTTCCATTAGTCGGTAATGTAGTTTGGGAGCTACACCAACCAATCACCCATCAAATCAATGACTTCATCAAACAGCTAGGTGATAACTTCAATGAGATTATGGATGATTATTTTAGCAAGTTTCAGGAAAAGATACATAACAGGCACATGATACCACCCCAATTAGTAGAAAAATATAAGGATAGTATATGTTTTGAAGTGGACACCGACTACTTCTATGTCAATGCGGTAGAACCGAGAACTCAATCTTTGCCGCCTATGGGTTATGAGATTGATTTTGACATTACACAGCAGCAGATAGATGCTTTTCTTGCACCGCCAAGGCATGCTACCGAGATCAGCTATGGTACATATGAAGAAGTTAAAGAAAAAGTTAAAATGAGCATTGTAGTACCAAAGGCTACAAGAAAAGCAATAAAAATGATTAAAGCATTAACGGAGAAATTTGGAGAAGGTTCTTCCTCCACTCTTGTGAAGAGCATTCAAGTCATCGCCGAGGAGGAATCTAAAGCCCAAGAAGTAGCTATTACATTGAGCACCGAGTTGCCAAAAGGGAAAATTTTGAAAAGGAAGAAACAGGATACATCACAGGTATCACCGACTCCTTCGCTAAAGTGCCCAAACACTAGATCATCTGCAGTGTCAGCGAGCAAGAAATAGAAAAATGTTGCAGTTCCAAAGGTAATAAAAACTTATAAGAAATCTACCCGGAGACTCATTTTGAATAAAGAGTCAAGTGACACCGAATCTGAAGACAAAAATAAATTTCAGATTGTCAAAAGCAAAAAGGAAGATGTACATAGTGTTGATTATTTTTGTGCCAATCTGAAACAATATGGTGGATTTGGAGCATTTAGATATGTAAAATATGACTCCAGATCTAATGCAAAAAAGAGGCAAATTAAAGAAGCTGTAATTTGCACACTTCTTAAATTCTGATTAGTCCCATTGGAAGTAACTAATTCTCTTCCAAAAGCATTGTACTTACACATTGATAACAGGTGGAAATATGTTATGGACTTGGAAAAGAAGATAGAAAGAAGTCTGGTACATCTCTTTCCAGACATGTCAATAGATGAGATAAGTGAACATCTGAAAAACTACCACACAAACTTCCTAGTCAAGCAAAGAGCCTTGAAACTGATGAATGGCCTTTATCTTGAAGTAGAGAATGAGACAAAAGAAAAATGGCAAGAAATCTTTCGAATCAAGAGTACTGGAGAGCAAGGTGAAGTTGAAATAGTGGATATCACCAAGCAAGATCCCGCTGAAACTATACAACCTGATGAGGATGTCATGGATACCGAGGTATAGGAACAAGAAATGATAGAAGGGAATGCTTATGCCAAACTAGTATCAAGTGAGTCAGTTTTGGAACAAGTCAAGTCCTATCCTCTGGTAGGTCAACATGTTTCAACCGAGACACCTCAGGATACTGAACAAGGAAAAGAGGGTCACTAGTCTACAGAAGGAGAAGCTACTTCTCATGCCATGGGGGAACAAACTTCTCAAGCACCTTCAAGTATTGACAATGTTACAACTGAGACCCTGAGCAAGGATTCATCGAAGGCTACATCTGAGGCTAAAGAAATTGACAAAAGTGTTGCCTCTATCGAGCAACCTACCAAGGGTGAACAAGCCTCCCAAACCATTGTATTAGTTCAACTGGTGAAAGCCTCCTCCTCTAAAGAAAAGAAAATGAAAAAGCATAGTTTCAAGTTAGATTTGTCAAAACTAATTGTGTTGCCGAATGTAGACATATAAAAATTAAAAGGGCAAGAACTTATTGAATTCGGTGAACTATGCAAAGCCAAAGAAGAACAAGAAAAACAAATGGCTATACAAAAGAAAAATGGAGTACTTTAGAAGGTGAAAGCACTATTAATAGAAATACTACCTGAAGCTACAGTGACAAAAGATGCAGTCATCCATATTCAACTGGATGAACTCCTCAATTAGATTGAGACATCTGGAGTAGACGCATTTGAATACCTGAGCAAATTGAAGGACAATGAGCTCACTATAAAAATGATTGAAGAGGTACAGAAAGCCATTGCTATCGGTAAAGTAAAACTTGTCAAATTTATTGCTGAGTTGTCCCCTCCACTCAAGCACATTCTTTATTTATTTCAAAAACTCTGTACATTTTCTTTATTCATTAAAGATATAAAGAATAAAATAGAAGTGATTGAGAAAGAGATCACTGATCTCTCCAATAAATTGACCACTGAGCCAAATTCCATTCAGAATTTCTATACCAAGCTACAACCGCTCATGGCTCAACAATTGAAACTTAGAATGAAGAGCACAAAATAAGGATGGACATTATGACTCTTCAAACCTAATTCATTCCACACTTGTCCTCCGTCCAAGAACTAGATCAACAAGGCTACCTCCTTATCCACTCAGCTAGAGGGAAGCACTTTAGATGGTCTGATTTCACTGTTAGCTGATATTACAGCTCAGAATTCACTCATGGATAATGTCAAGGATGCACTCTCTACCGCTCTCACCGATGCAAGAACAAAGTATAAATCCATTTTTGACTAGTTGCCTCCACCGAATGGTAACTAGCTTTGATGTTTGTCAAAAAGGGGGAGTATAGTGTATATAAGAGGAGTGTACTGAGCAGATTAGCATATTCAAGTATACAGATAATTTTGATAGGGGGAGCAGTGATCACCGAGTAGTGAATCGAGCAGTGAATACATAATATTGATCACAGCGCATGCATAATCAGACTTATGTACAATATATTGATAAGGGGAGTATATTTGAGTATAATATCTATTGACAATTGTATATACTGTTAGTTTAGTCAAATTTTGTAAGAATATAGATTTTTTCAGTTATGACTTTGAAAAAAGTTTTGTCAAACATTTCAAAACTAATGTCAAAAGGGGAGATTGTTACTATTTACTAAGTTGTCATTAGTTTTATGTCTAAAGTCATTCTATATACTCTAGTCAGTTATTACTACCGAAATATTCAGTCGGTAAGCATAGAGCAGTCGGTTATAGAAGAAAGAAGTCACAAAGTTTAGTATACACTGATCTGTCTACCGAGTAACGTTCTATGACTACCGAGCAACAAAGATGGTATACCAAGTTAATACACACCAAGTGAAATGTGTTACTAGATTCACTGAGCCTAGACACATATGTGGAAACATGTTACAAGATCAAGGAACAGATAACGGTTATCACATAAAAAATTGCAACTTAAGATTTTGTATGATTTTGAGGACATCTATCCAATGAAATAACCTTGTATGGTTATTCATTTAATGAATCATGTTTGTAGGATCAAAGCATGAACAAGATCATCATTACAAGAGATCTATTTATAGAGCATGAATTGAGGATCAAATGTGTGTGTGAAGCAAGACATGTGAAAAGCAAAATCATGGGAAAGAACTGAGTGTTATGACTATTACGACTGAAAGAGATATTCAGAGGTCATCGAGAAGGATTTCAGAGAATAGTCAAGGAATAGAGTAAACAGGTAGGTTTACTGAGTTAATTTATGATTTACCGAGGTATTCTATAAGCAAGTTAATTTCATTTTGAGCACATAGAATCTGCTATAACATTTCAGATGTGAAGTTGCAGATATTTTGTAAGATTTTGATTGTAATATTTTGAGTTGTAAGAGAAACCTTTAATAGGGTAAAAGACTCTAACAAAGTCTATAAATTGTAAAGCCTTTAACCAGGTACAACATTTAGTATAAGTGTTGTAAAATCCTTTAGCAAGGTAGATCTAAAGATCTTGATACTCCTAACAAGGTAAGCTATCAGAAATAGCTAAACATGTAGCTCTAACCAAGCAACCTTTATTATTGCAGTAGTGAAGTTGTGGGTGCCATCCCCACCGTAGTTTTTCTCTCTAACAAGGAGTTTTTGCGTAACCAAAATATATGTGTTATGGAGTGAATCATTTATGATTGTTATTTTTTTATTTTAGCATTATATTATGTTTCAGCAATATTCAGTTTATGCTTAACAGTAAAGTTATTGTTGAAGAAAAGATTTGAAGTACCGATTCACCCCTCCCCTCTCAGTACATTAGCTTTCCATATTGGGCCTAACAATCATAAGAGAAAATGCCCAGCAAGAGATCTCATACAAAAAATGGAACTTTCGCATATCTTACAACAGGCCCAATCATTAAAGCAAATGCCTAAACAACACGATGCCCATGAAGCATAATGATTCATCTGAAGGATCAGTGCAGAAAATGTGAAAACAAAAACTCATGGCATGGTCACCCAAATCTATCCACAAGGAGAAATGATTACCAAAAGAGCAGAGCATCAAAGCATTATACCCAAAATTTATCCACGAAATATAATGAGTAGCATAGAATATACGATACCAAATTAGTCCCCAAGAAGTCCAAGAAAAACCGAGGTAACCATCTGCCATGATGCTAAACCCATCATATAGCTTCATGGGACAAAACAATGCCAAGCAAAAAACCAATAATTACCAAAATTGCCAGCCGGACATAAGGCATCCCTTCCATGATCAATTGGGAACATAATTACACAAACCCAAAATGATCTCATCCATCTTAATTGTCAATCAATATACCACAAAGCTGAAGGATAAGGAAAGACCAAAAGGCAATCACCAAAATAACAAAAGAAGAACGAGAATATCCATCAACAGGGGTATCCATAATAAAAAAATGTGGGCATAGAACAAACATGAGAGTTGACCCAGCCCCTATTCACTATCAAATTAGTGTCAGTTGGGCCTAAATTGCGTCTCCAACCTCCTTACTTAATAAGGTGCTACTACCAGGAATAGCTAGAACAAAGATGATGTCATAAGGCAAGACAACACCCCCCCTATAGCCATTCAAGGAAGTAAACTCCCTATGAGGCGAGGAGCTTCTCCAAAAAAATAGAAATCACAACAAAACTCCTTTCTTAATGAGGAGATTCTCCCAATAAATGGCAATAACAATGATATTACCCCAAAGGCCAACACCCTCATTATAGGCACTTATGAAAGAACAACCACACCAAGAAGGACTATTAAGATAGAAGTTTCATGCAGGAGATAGAAAAGTCCAAAGCGGCAAGTTCAATAGTTAAACATTACTATAATATTTAATTTTATTTTTTTTCCCAGTAACCTATATCCTCAGTGAATAAAGATTGCTAAACTCTTTTCTGATACCCGAGATTTTAACATTCAGTAATAGCCAATTATAAAGCTAGTTAATACAATAGATACATACAAGAAAGGTTATGGTTTTTTTTTAATCCTTAACAAAAAAATGGAATATATCAAATTAGTTAAAAAATTTAAATGAACTTCTACCTGATGGTCAAACAAAGTCTGAAGTTTCATGATTTTCTGAAGTAAATTTACTGCCAGTCTGTAAGGGAATATAATACATACCAACAAAACCAATACCTCCTTTTAACCTGGATACCAAATAACTTTTAAATTTTATTTTTTGCTTCTTGTGAAGAAATCGATATACTACTTGTGAAGAATATAATACTTCTGAAGTAAATTTACTGCCAGTCTGTAAAGGAATATAATACTTCTGAAGAATTTTCTTAAAATGACATGAACCCAAATCAATCTTTCTACAACCATGACTTCCATTTCTTCAATGGAGTGGGTTATTGCAACAATGAAAGAGAAATTTAACTTGTAAATTATAAAGAAAACCGAAAAACGATGAATATCATGCACTTCTATGCAAACTAGCCTTGGTCTTGTAGACTTCCAATGCTATTGTCTCATAATGGCAATTGTTAAAATTTCTCTGCAGCTGCAATTTCTATGGCTAACAAATCTAGTTTTCCTTTAGATCATGTATACAGACTATAGACAATGTGATTTCGACAAACACCTCCTGCGAAGACTTCCTCAGAAAATGAAATGTTGGGAATTCTTCCTTTTAACCCCAATAACGGGGATGGCTGGGGAATGATTTAATTTTCTATTTTTTATTCCAACCAAGTTATGCGAAAAATCAGAAGAAAGATTAATCTTTCCACAACTACACCTTGCGTTTCTTAATTGACTTGACTCCTGCATAATGGATGCCATCCCTCGTTAAATAAACTTCAGTCATCCCTTCCTGGCGCCATAATTTTTAATACTACTTTTTAATTGTTGAAACTACCATTTCTGTACTTTCCAGTGTAAAACACGACATAGATCTTTCTAGAATCGCATCTAAGCATATATATTTATTTCTCTTATTTACGGAGAGACAGATTACGAGCTGCGTTCCTTTCCATTAATATATTGACTTTGGCATATTTCTAAGGGTATAACCCATGTCATAAATTCAATGTCTTCATAAATCTTTGTTATTTAGTAAATAAGTCAAGATCATAATTAAATCTAATTTACTTATATGATTACTATTATCTTTAATTGATTATCTTATATTTATGTTGAATAGATCTTGTTCCCTCACATAATAAGGATATTGGTACAGTGACATATTTCAGCTTTCTATTCTAATGGATTAATAAAACATTAATACTCATTGATTGTTGAATTATATGCAATCAAAAATATGTTTTATATAGAGTATCAAAACCAAATGAGGTCACAACACATATAATATCAGTTTTACATTGAACCCATATGGCAATTTGTTAAAAAAACAAACCATCCAATAATTTTGAAATGACTCCACAGCTGCTATCAATGGAAGAAGATAGAATTTTCCAAAGCCAAGCAAGAATAATTATCATCAAAAAATTTTACATCAACATTACTCAAGAAAATCACATAACTATTGTTGCAAACCTTCCTCAAAACCCACCTCTCGCTGATTAGCATTGCTATCAATGGCCAAATCATCCACAATCTTATTAACTTCTCTCTAACAATGGGATAACAAGAAAGATTCAAACAATTCTACTTTTTGTAAAATGAAATCGTATATACTGCAAATTCTAACAATTCGATTTCTCTTTTATAACCCACATTGAATAATCACCTTCAATTATTAAGTCCAAAACAATAATAAAAATAGGCTATGACATTGCTCTCATATCTTCATATTATTAAAATATATATGTATTTGATTGCTACTTTAATGAAGCAACGATTTTTTAATTATGGAATGACACATTTGAGAGGGCATCATATATATCTTTGTGTCTGTTCATTAGCTAAATTAGTAATACTATCAAATATGCTTATACTACATATTTATACATATTTAATTATTTATTTTAAATCTAATAGTACCAGAAGAGAATTGATGCTTCTTACAAATACCCTAATGCAAAACAATTATAATTATTCATTAAAGAATGTATATAACTCATAGCTGAAATCGTGCATTATCGTATACATAAAATAGTGACATATCAACATATAATATCATTTAATTAGAAAATATCATACTTTCTTTAACTACAAATCATTCAAGTTATATTTGTCACATCAAACAATCGACATTAATATGTGGATATTTCTAAATTGATATTCCTATTTTTCTTTTTTGTTCACTAAAGTAACTTGATACTATGATCACAACCATTCTAACTATCCTTTCCTTAACTATTTATGACATATGAATATTTCACATTATAAGAATTATCATATATCTAGCCTGCTAATGGGCTTTTGAGGGCTAATCTTTAGAGAAAGGGTGACATAAGGCAGGAGTGAGATCCGCCAGACAAGGGGTGGACTAAGGTCAACTTTGATGGTGCCTCAAGAAGAAATCCCAGGGCCTCTGGAGTTGGTGTCATAGCTTGGGATGAATATGGCAACACTATAGCCATTGGGGCTAAAAGGTTGGTGGATGGTTCGAACAATGAAGCCAAGTGCCAAGTGGCTATTGAGGCCATCCTTATGGCTAAGGAACTAGGAGTGAAAAAACTCCATTTGGAAGGACACTCTCAGATTGTGGTGAATGGGATGGCTAGAGGTCGCATGGAGGCATGGCATCTAGATAAACACATTAGAAGAATGAAACTTCTTCTTTGTGGTTTCAAAGATTTTAAGGTGTCACATATTCTCAGAGAAGCAAATGCAGAGGCTGACAAGCTTTCCAATGTGGGAGCAAATGGTTCTTTGGAAAGCAATTTTTGTTTTTTTTAGGACCTTCATAACGTATGGCCTCAAGACTTAGGTTGATTTGCTTATATTGGGGAAAGAGAACCTGAATTATTTTTTTTTTAGCTTGTGTGGTTTGATTTTGACATTGGATTTGTGAGAAGTAATGTCCCTCGTGGAGTGTGATCTATGATCATGTAGCAAGTTGTATTGGCGGTGTCGGAGTAATGGTGGAGAAGATCGGCAAGTCATTCTGGTGATGATGCTTGGTTTTAGGTGCTACATGGGAAGTAATTATGTCTTGGAGTCATGCTTGCCTTAGCTTTGATTGTGTGCACAAGCTTCTGGATGAGGGCGAGAGGCAAGATGGAGGCCATTTTTTCTTTATCGAGTGACGATCAGATGCAAGCATTTCATGGCTCAATTTCGTGCAATAGGTTGTTGCATGTGTTTAGGGTTGATGGGGAGGTGTTTTGGAGAGCAGTATGGCTAATGGTTGGGGAGGAAGTTCTAGAGTCTGATTGTTGTCCTCGAACTAATCTGGACATCTTGTCATTGTTATTTGCATTTGCCTTGATGGTGGATGGGACGACGGAGGAGGTACAGAGGGTAGTGTCCTTGGTGCTATGACCTAAATGGTTGGGTGAGGCAGGTTGGAAGATGTAGTGGCTCATGTAGTTGTTGGCACTTGTTTGAAGATGTTGAAAGAACTGTGGCAGAGGATTGGGGTGGAAATGGGGGGGCTGCAACCATTCGTGATTTGGTTGGCTTCATGACCTGTGGATTTCCAGCTTGAGGACACAAGAAAGGGGTGGAGGGATGTTGTGCGATTTGTGCGAGAAATGGGCCCGACAAAATGAGTAAAAATTTAGGGGAAGAAGACCCCAATCAAGTTAGAAGCATGTTTGGATGATGATGGGAGGCCACTGATACACAATCAGATCCCTTGGAAGTAGGCAAAGATGGTGGAGTGCAGCTCGCTTAGTGGTGGCAGGCCGGGAACCATGCCATGTGGTGGGTGGGAGACTCATGTGGCAGGGCCTGATTAGGGAATTCCAAATTTCTCAAGGGAAGAGGCCCTAGGATGGTTTTGTTAGGCAAATCCCTTCGGTTTGTCGGGTTTTGGTTAGGGAAGTGTGGTTGTTTGGTTAGTTTTTTGAAGTATTTTGACTCGTAGGTCCAATGTCTATTTCGGGTTTTGTTGGTTTTGTAGGGGCGAGACCCCATGTAGTGGTGGGTTGTTTAATAGCTATATGGATGTAATCTTTCCTTTTTAAGCAATATATTATCCTGGTTATCAATAAAAAAAAAGAATTATCCTATATCTTAGAATTAGATCCACATACTCAACAAAATGTCACTTCTATTACAAATTTCATTAAAATAAACATCATCGAAGGTGCGCTAGTGTAGTAATTGTTTGCAGCATATGACAGTTAGGACTGCGTATGTTTCAAAGATAGCATTACTTAATTACTATGATCCTATGTTCTATAGTATTTTCTAGACCCTATAGATAGTACTAGACTTTTTAAATAAATTGATTGCTCTCGTAGCCAATCTTACTTTCTTGTCTAAGTTACAAGTTAGATGATATCGTAGTTGTTTATGGCAATGTTCTGGTTGGTGAACAATATGTTAGGATTCCCATAGATACTGAGAGGGGGAGGGGCTGAATCAGTATCTAACTGGTAATAAGATTTTCTTAACTTAAAATATGTAGAGCATATTAATACTGTGTACCGGTAAACAAAAAATAATGCAATAAACAGAGATAAAAACAACCACATGAAAAACAAACCATAACACAATATTTTAAAAAGGAAACCCAGTGTTCGAAAATCCTCAGTGGGATTTGTGACCCACAATATTCACTTACTAGCCAATAAGAGAATATTACTATTACAAGAGGGGCCTGCACATGCAGGAAAGCCAAGTGCCTAGAGCTCACTGCTCAAATACAAAATAGGAAGTCTCACTAAATTACAAAATGGATTATATAAATCCAGTGTCTTGTACTGCTTCAAAATAGCATCTATAATGCCAGATTCAATACCGGTTTCTGCTCTGCTTCTTACATAAACCCTTAACCTATAATTCGCATAATAGGTCTGCCTTTTTTTCGCCTAATTACATTCCCCTATCCATTACAAAATGTTTTACAATGATCTCTCTTATATAAGAGTCATTTTACAACTTGCCAAGTCAACTTACAATGATTTTACAATAATAAACAAAATCTATTAACAACAAAATTCCTGTTGGCTTTTGTGTCGGTATGCTTCCTTTTACTGCCAGTGCTGGTGGTCTATGTGTCGTTGTAGAATCTAACTTTGCTGCTACTGGTGGATTTCCTTACCGGTGACATAGGATTGTAAGGAAGCCATCAATGACAAAACCTTCAATCACCTACAATGTCTCATTGGAGTGTGCATTTGCCAACAATCTCCCCCTTTGACATTGATGGCAACACTCATGAGAAAATTCAAAAAGTGTAGTCCAAAAATATGTTACCAAAAATGTGTGAACCAAAAATGTGTGAACTCCCCCTGAGCAGATGAGTCCTAATTATTTTCTCATACCACTAGTCCCCCTTTGGCATCAATGACAAAGGTTGTCAAAGTGTCAATAGAGTATGGTTTCTTCTCTCAACCTTGTAACTGGGTGGTTATAATTTGAAAAAGATCCGCCAAAACTAAATTTAGGCATTCAAGAAACTTTTTACTATCTTTTATTGCTGCCTCTATTCTTTGAACTGTACCGGTGAGGTGTTGCATTTTCTCTTCCGGTGTTTTCTATCCTTGAACTAATGCATTAGATATTTCTTTCCTTAAACATGCAAGGTAAGCCAACTTTGAACTTAATCTCCATTTCAGATCCTTAGCCTTACTTTTTATTTTCTCTTTTTCTCTTTCTAGCTTTAGTAACTCTTCCTTAAAACCTATTATCTTTTGCTCAAAAATTGATAATGAATCAGATGAATTAATAAAATTGTCAGCTAGCTTATTAATTTCCTCCTATATCCTGCTCATTTTCTTGTCTATGTCAACTGTCAAAAAGTTTGTCTTACAAATGTCTCTATACAAAGTTTTGAACTCCTTAAGTGTGCTGCACAGTTTTGGTAGAAGTGTGTCAAACTGCCTTGTACACTTCTTCATTTGTTCCTCAAAGAATTTTTGTTTTTCTTTTTCTAACCTCTCTTTGAATGCTTCTTCCTTTATTTGCTCAACTGTCACTGTGTTGTCAGTAATATATTTAGACAAAGTGTCAAGTTGACTCAAAGAATCCTTATTATCTACATTGTATTTTGGAGCTATCATCTTCAAAATTGGAATTGTGTCATCAATAGCTTTATATGCCTGTGAACTACAATCTGTTATTTTCTTTATAGAATCTAAAAGGACTTTAGTTACATTTGTTGATTTAGATCCTATAGTTGAGGAGCTAACATTTTTAATTCCACCGATGGGAGAAATATCCTTGCTTGTAGTGACCTTTGGTAGGTCAGTCTATGTTTCCATTTCCTTAAGCAAAGGTTTTTGTTGATCTCCTGTTGCTGGTAGCACTGTTTCCACATGATCCTGTTGCTATGCTGGAGCCTGTTGCTTTGCTTGTTGCTCTGTTTGTTGTTCTATTTTCCCATTTGTCAGTTTACCTTCTGTGTTATCAGTTATTGGTGGCTCACTAGCCATATCTATCTTACCGGCTGTGTCCTTGTCTATCATAATGTTGACTTTTTGAGTATCAACATCAACTATGTATAGTACCTCAGAATTAGGATTTGTATCCTCTTGTGATACATCCATACTCTCATCAGCTGGTTGATCTTCAGTTGTTGATACCGGTGGAGTAACCTGGGGTGGTGGGGATAAATTATCTCTTATTTTGATGCTGGGAGGTACACCAACCTTTCCTTTTCCCTTATCCTTGTCTTTCTGATATACCTTGATTGGTTTAGGGTTTCTATACTCTTTCCATGACACTCTAACTCTAGCATTCATCCAGACCTTCAATGCTAGAAAATACTCATTGATATTCTTTTCTTTGTTTTCACCCATATTGTTCAATAGGTCGGATAATTGTTTCTCTACTGGTATTTTAAATCCAAGGTTCTTGTTACCTATACCAGGCACCTGTTTGGTTATATGTAGCATTAGGCAAACAAGTAAGTTACCAAATTTGAATATCCCTTTCTTATCCTTCTTGATCTTTCCCAGATTGTCAATAAGTTCATCCTTTAACCATTCACATACATCAATTTTCACATTATCTTTAACCATATCATGAGCACTTTTTATGCATAAACTGGAAACTAGGTTAAGTCTGTTTGCATGAAGTGTTTTGTAACCTAGAATCATGCTAATGAATCTCACATCTATGTCAGTTACATCATTCACCCTTAAAGACCTTTTATCGGATGTTGCACCTATTAGGTTCCTTACTAGGTCATTTGAGACCACCTTTGTCTTGTTTGGTCTGTTACCGGTGGAAGGTAACCCTGTTACAGCTTTCACAACTTCCTTGGTAATTTTTTGAACCAAATCTAGCTAAAAGAATGCACCATGTACCTTGCTCAATACTATCCTAATAACTTCCTTAGAGAAATCCAGAATGCTGAGGATTTCATGAATCGTAGGGTTTTAATAATTTTGTGTTCAGGTTTCACATTACTCGAATCATCACATATAACAGTCTTGTACATGTTCTTGATTTCCTCATCACCTAATTCTTCTATGTGGCAATGGATGTATATTCTAGGGTCTTCTGCAAAAACAACTCCTTTGGGGATTTGGGAAAATGCACCAACATTATCATCCTTTTTAGCTATCTCTGGAACTAGCTGAAATATGGGCCTAGGGTGTTTGATTACCTCAACTACAGTAGGGTTTTCTATGAATTCAGGTACAAAAGAGGATGCCATGATTATAAATACCTTTTTCTGCCTTCGAAAAGATTGATTGTTGAAATGCTTTGCCTCTTTGCTCGAAATGTCTTAGCTCTGGAAATTTTGCGCTCTTTGAATGTTTGAATCCTCCGTGAAGTGAAATGGAGCCAAAAACACTAATTTATAATGTCAATCTGCCAACTACCACATTTAATGCTTGTCGGTTAAGTAATCACTTAACATATGGGTGAATTCACAAAACTGGTTCCCACTTTTGCCAACGAAAGAATTTGGCGAAAGTGGGAATTTTGGATTTGACAATGTTCGAGCGAAACACAAATGTTCGCTCGGACTGCCCCTGGGAGTCCGAGCGAACCAAACGGTTTAGCTGGGTTCGAGCGAACCCATTAAATATCGATATTTTAATGGGTTCGCTCGAACCCCCCATTCGCTTGAACCCTTGGCAGTTAGGGTTTTTTTTTAAATTTTATAAATATCGAAAATGACAGTTAAAAGGTCATTGTTACATTTGACTTTTTCTGTCTGGTGGGGGTTGGATCGAACCAGTCGTCAGCATCACGTCATCGAGCCTTGTCTGCAGCAGTTAGCATCTTTCTTATTTCAGTTTTTGACCCTTGTTATATCAGGTGCACAAAATAACCCTTTGTTTGGTTTAATAATGTCTTTTTTTATTAAATTTGTAAATAATTTATTTGTTAATTTAATTTTTTAATTAAATAATTATATATAGTTATTGGTTTTGAACATTTTAGAAAAATGTTTGATAATTTATTGTTTTTCATTATTTTAGAAAAATGTTTGATAATTTAATATTTTGATTGAAATGTGTAAATTTGTTTTTAAAATTACGTAATTGTATAGATGTATATTTTTTTCAACATTTTAAAAAATTGTTATGAAAAACATAGAAAACTACCCTGTAGTAAATCAGATCTTAGAAAAACATTAGCAAAAAAAGAAAAACGTTAAAAAAATTAATTTAAATAAACATTAGAAAATTTAGATACCAAATTTAAACAAATTAGACAAAATAAATTTCCTCTACAATGTGACCTATTTTCACATCCTATTACACGCACAACATGACACCTTAAGACCACATATGACACTATATGTTCTCTTAGGAGGTCATAGAGGATCACATATAATATAATAGTGTACATGTATGACATTCCCTTTAGGATCACATCTAGTGTCCTAAGGGGTCATACGTGGTTCTAAGGGGTCACACGTGTTATAACACATGCGGGACCCCTTAGAATCGCATATGACCCCTTATAAAATTGTAGGGTGAATGACATACCCCTTAGTCCATCAAATAGTGTCTTAACACATATGTGACCCATTAAAATCGCATATGACCCTTTCTAAAATCAATCTTAGTGTGAACGACATATCCCAAAACCCATCACATAGTGTCTTAAGGGGTCGTATGTGGTCCTAAGGGGTCACGCATGCTTTAACACATGCGTGACACCTTAGTAGGTCGCATAGGACCCCTTATAACATCCTACTATACATATGACATTCCCCTTAGGATCACATAGTGTCATAAGGGGTCATATGTGGTTCTGAGGGGTCATGCATTTGTTATAACATATGCATGACCCCTTAGAATTGCATATGACCCCTTATAAAATCCTAGTGTGAACGACATACCCCTTAGTCCATCACATAGTGTCTTAAGGGGTCCTATGTTGTCCTAAGGGGTCACGCATGCATTAACACATGTGTGACCCCTTAGTAGGTCACATATGACCCCTTATAACATCCTACTGTACATATGACATTCCCCTTAGGATCATATAGTGTCCTAAGGGGTCATATGTGGTTAGACCCACATATGACCCCTTATAAAATCCTATAACCACATATGACCCCTTATAAAATCTTAGTGTGAACGACATACCCTTTAGTTCATCACATAGCGTCTTAAGGGTCGTATGTGGTCCTAGGGGCCACACATGCATTGACACATACGTGACCCCTTATTAGGTCACATGTATGACCCCTAATAACATCCTACTATACATATGACATTTCCTATGTGTCCTAAGGGGTTGAATATGTGGTCCTAAGGGCTCACGCATGCATTAACACATGCGTGACCCCTTATAGAATCCTTGTGTGAACGACATACCCCTTAGTCCATCACATACTATCTTAAGGGGTCGTATGTGGTCCTAAGGGGTCAACATGCATTAACACATGCGTGACCCCCTTATAACATCCTACTGTACATATGACATTCCCCTTAGGATCATATAGTGTCCTAAGGGGTCATATGTGGTTAGACCCACATATGACCCCTTATAAAATCCTATAACCACATATGACCCCTTATAAAATCCTAGTGTGAACGACATACCCCTTAGCCCATCACATAGCGTCTTAAGGGGTCATATGTGGTCCTAAGGGGCCACGCATGCATTGACACATGCATGACACCTTAGTAGGTCACATAGGACCCCTTATAACATCCTACTATACATATGACATTCCCCTTAGGATCACATAGTGTCATAAGGGGTCATATGTGGTTCTGAGGGGTCATGCATTTGTTATAACATATGCATGACCCCTTAGAACTGCATATGACCCCTTATAAAATCCTAGTGTGAATGACATACCCCTTAGTCCATCACATAGTGTCTTAAGGGGTCCTATGTTGTCCTAAGGGGTCACGCATGCATTAACACATGTGTGACCCCTTAGTAGGTCACATATGACCCCTTATAACATCCTACTGTACATATGACATTCCCCTTAGGATCATATAGTGTCCTAAGGGGTCATATGTGGTTAGACCCACATATGACCCCTTATAAAATCCTATAACCACATATGACCCCTTATAAAATCCTAGTGTGAACGACATACCCTTTAGTTCATCACATAGCGTCTTAAGGGTCGTATGTGGTCCTAGGGGCCACGCATGCATTGACACATACGTGACCCCTTAGTAGGTCACATGTATGACCCCTAATAACATCCTACTGTACATATGACATTTCCTATGTGTCATAAGGGGTTGAATATGTGGTCCTAAGGGCTCACGCATGCATTAACACATGCGTGACCCCTTATAGAATCCTAGTGTGAACGACATACCCCTTAGTCCATCACATACTATCTTAAGGGGTCGTATGTGGTCCTAAGGGGTCAACATGCATTAACACATGCGTGACCCCCTTATAACATCCTACTGTACATATGACATTCCCCTTAGGATCATATACTGTCCTAAGGGGTCATATGTGGTTAGACCCACATATGACCCCTTATAAAATCCTAGTGTGAACGACATACCCCTTAGCCCATCACATAGTGTCTTAAGGGGTCATATGTGGTCCTAAGGGGCCACGCATGCATTGACACATGCGTGACACCTTAGTAGGTCACATAGGACCCCTTATAACATCCTACTATACATATGACATTCCCCTTAGGATCACATAGTGTCATAAGGGGTCATATGTGGTTCTGAGGGGTCATGCATTTGTTATAACATATGCATGACCCCTTAGAACTGCATATGACCCCTTATAAAATCCTAGTGTGAACGACATACCCTTAGTCCATCACATAGTGTCTTAAGGGGTCCTATGTTGTCCTAAGGGGTCACGCATGCATTAACACATGTGTGACCCCTTAGTAGGTCACATATGACCCCTTATAACATCCTACTGTACATATGACATTCCCCTTAGGATCATATAGTGTCCTAAGGGGTCATATGTTGTCCTAAGGGGTCACGCATGCATTAACACATATGTTATCTCTAGATCTGAAATATATGAACTCTCTCTCTCTCACTGAAATATTTGAAATTTTTACATGTATTTTTTGAAAATGAAAATGATCTCTCTCTCTCTGTCATGAAGATTTATATGTATATAATCTCTCTCTCTCTCTCTGATGAAAATGATCTCTCTCTCTCTCTCTCTCTCTCATGAAAATGATCTCTCTCTCTCTGCTTACGTATTTATTTTAACTTTATGACATGTACCTAGATAGATGGCATCCCAGGATATACCTTCGCAGGCTCCTGATCAGGATCCACCTTTGCAGGCTCCTGATCAGGATCCACCTTCACAGGCTCCTGATCAGGATCCACCTGCGCAGGCTCCACATCAGGAGCCACCACAGCAGGATCCTCCACAGCAGGATCCCCCCTTGCCCGATATTGCCACTATTTTTCATTACAGTGATCGAGAGCTGCATAGGTTGAGGGCCATACTAGATGACCCTCGTACTGATGGCGTGTACAAGAGTACGTGCACGTCCATTTTTGACAGTTTGCAGACATTGAGGGACTGCTTAGTATCTCATACCTCATTCTCACCTGAGGTTATAGAGGATATATATAGACAGTTGAGGAGTGAGGTGAGGGGTCCTCATTCTTTTGCTGATGTGGTGGGGGTGGTCTCGAAGGAGACCATCAAGGAGAGATTCTTCCCACAATATCAGGAGAAGAGTAAGGTGAGGGGATATCAGGTTACTAGATGTATTGACCCACAGGTTGCGTCACTGATTTACCCACGATTCTTAGCAGCCCATGGTCGTTATCCTAATAACGACCAGATTCCATTATACTTTGCACAGCAGGTATTTGCTGAGGTTCATTGTCAGATGAAACCAAACTACCTTGATATTCCGGGATATTATGGACAGGGGAGGGGTAGGATTGCTAATAAAGATGCATACTGTAGGCGTGATAGAGCTCCGCCTAGACACAGGGACCTTGTTGGCCAGAGATTTCCTACAGTAGTCCCAGCCATGGCACCCATAGCGGATCACGTTGTGATTTCTTCTCAGAGAGAAGCAATTGATAGGATTGGACATATTACATCAGCAACAGCCACCATATCTTCTGACAGGGTGGGCAGATATATGATGACTCGACCACGTTCGCGATCATCCATAGATCATGCATCTTCTAGTCATGGGGGGGCTTCAGATTCAGATGATCGGTATATTTCTGCTGGCATCCCCTCCCCAGATGAGGTAGCAGCTATAGTCGGAGGTAGTAGACATGTACAGATGTCGCAGTATTTAGTCGAGGACCTACTACATGCTTATAGTTTTATTTCATCTCGACTTGGGATACCATTGGGTGATGTTAGAGAGGAGATTCTTAGAGATGTTCAGGCTACAGTGGCATCGACGCATACCCCAAGGCAGTCACAGCATTCTCATCACTCTACGCATGCTCCAGGCACTGACCCACCTACAGATCACTCTGTTGCTGCAGAGGAGGAGCTACGAGCTGATGAGCTCCATATCACAGATGAGGGCCGGTTGGATTCATGTGAGGAGATACGAGCTGATCAGGTACATATCACAGATGAGGGTTTGGACTCATTTGAGGATCAGCTGAGAGATTTGAGCCATACTGGATTTATGGACATGCTACTACAGTCAGACACTTCATCCACGATGCCCACTCATCTAGTTAGCCCCTTGCACTCCTCAGTGATACGTACAGCTAGAGAGAGATATGCTGGCACGAGTGATGTTGTTGATATGATTACGGGACAGGATCAGTCTACTATACAGCCTACTCCAGGTGATACATAGGTATGTACATGTACATGTGCATTTAAAATTTTAGAAGATATGTATACTTACATTGCAAATTTGTACCTAATAAATCTATATATATATATAGATCTCATGTTTAATTTAAATAATCTAGAACTTTCTAAGTTTTAATTTGTAGATCATTTAAATTGATTGTGGACTAATCCTTAAATTGACAGTTAGCTCATGTCACTCCTTCCTTGAGCTCTGAGCATGTGCGTAGGAGAGATTCTTTAGATGCTGACATTAGTGTACAGGTTAGTTATGGTTTTTGGTATATATATATTTGATGTACATGCACGTCTAGAGAGATCTATATATATTATATTTAATATTTAAATAAATTCTACTTTTGCAGGACTCCCCCTCAGATGGTCGCTCAGTTCGTAGCCGACATGATGATCCCCAGTGTTGATTTGCTCCAGACTTTATAGCTCATTTACATTTATCTTTTTATATACTTTCATATTATATATATATTCATGCACGTACATGGAGTTTAGACTCTAGATTATACTTTATACCTGGTTTATGTTTGACTCTGGATTATACTTTATACTTTATACATGGAGTTTAGACTCTAGATTATACTTTATACCTGGTTTGTGTTTGACTAGAGCTAGATTATACTTTATACATGGAGTTTAGACTATAGATTATACATGTTATAAGTTTTATACATGTTTGATTATATTATATTTATACACATGTTTGATTATATTCTAGATTTATGTACATGATGTTTGATTAAATTTGATTTAAATACATGATTGATTAGATTGTATATTTCATGCATGTGTACAACGACTTGTTTAGACTCTAGATTATACTTTATACCTGGTTTGTGTTTGATCAAGATCTATTATACATGTTTGATTATATTAGATTTATACACATGTTTGATTAAAGATTAGATTTAAATTCATGTTCAAGATTAGATTGTATATTTCATGCATGTACAACGACTTGTTTAGACTCTAGATTATACTTTATACCTGGTTTGTGTTTGATTGATCTATTATACATGTTTGATTATATTAGATTTATACACATGTTTGATTATATTAGATTTATACACATGTTTGATTAAAGATTAGATTTAAATTCATGTTTGATTAGATTGTATATTTCATGCATGTACAACGACTTGTTTAGACTCTAGATTATTCTGTATACCTGGTTTGTGTTTGATCATCTATTATACATGTTTGATTATATTAGATTTATACATGTTTGATTAGATTAGATTTAAATACATGTTTGATTTTCAAACAAACTTGATTTAAATGTATTCAATTATACATGTTTGATTTTCAAACAAAAGAGTATGTATGAAATGAACAAACTAAACTAAGATAGGTCATGTATTGAATAGTTCACATCCAGTACATGTATATTACATAGGTATGTATATTTGTAGGTATGTGAGCTTCTAGGTATGTATATTGTAGTTAAATAGTTCACAACATGTACATGTCCTAATTCCATATTAAATATATCAATTTTACAAATGTACATATTACATTCTAATTTAACTATGCATTTTTTAATTAAATACAAATACAATTACATACAATTAAACACGTGCACATTTAAATAGATCCTAATTTGATATAATGTATAAATAAACTTAAAAAAATATTTATCCTAAATAGGTTCAAAACAAGTTACTTGAGATCTAGAATTTATCTTGAACTTTTACATTAAAATTCAATTCAAGTGGATTACTAAATTATGTATATATAGTTCATACCACATCAAGTGGTTCACAACGCTCTTCAATAACACTTAATATTTTGTCATGATCTTCACTATCTAGTCTCCACTTTTGAGTCTGCCCTCGACGTAAAACTGTTTGAAGAATTAGGCCAACAGCAATGACCAAGTGACTATACTGATATACCTTGTTATCAATTTGGTATTCAGTGAAATGAATCCCATGTTGAACAATTTTAACTTGTTTGAAATATGTCCCTTGCACTACAACTGATCCTGCATGTACATGTATATAAGAAACATGAGAAATTAAAAAAATTCACACAAGCGATTTGTATGTATGTACATATTCAAATCAGAACTCAAACCTGTGGGAAATGACATTCCATCACTCATCTCATATTTTGATAACTTCTTTCTCTCTTCTGTGCAATGCAATAAATAATAACTAACACCTTCTATATTTCCATCTTCTGATATGACTGCAAAAATATCTCCTGCAATTTGACACAAGTTAAATAAATTCTAAGTTATATGTCATTTTTAAGGAAATGTTTACATGTGTACGTCATGTACATACATACCTTTTTTAATCAATCCTGAAATATGATCGTAATCACCAGAAATCAAAGGAATGTCTTCAAAGTTTTCATCCTCATTTGAATCCTCATATGTGTCAGAAACATCTAGTGGCACCATTTTCCATTCACTAACATATCCAAGCTCTTGGTTCTTGCAATCAACATAGTTTTCGAAAATGCATTCAGAACAAAAACATGAATAATCTCTAGTGTATAATGTCCATGGGCGATTATCTGTACTCATGACACAATGCAAAGATCTTGTCCTCTCCACACTCTTGCATCCATGCATTGATTTTCTATCCACATCTGTAAAATGTACATGTGTACAAGAATACATACATGTAGATCAAGTTGTTAAATTAAAAAAAAATAGAATAAAATACTAAAAGAGAACACGTACCGGTTATCTCCCAAAACACTCTATATGGAATGGGCTTATATGTTCTTGATGATGATTCCCCAGGATAATTAGGTTGTTCAAAGTGTTTCTTACACCATTCAACAACATCATGTGCATTTTCTATACATTCTCCTGTGTACTTTATTTGATGCTTTCTTATAGCACGTTTGATACAAGCCCCTGCACCATCATGTTCACCCTTTCCATGACCACTCTCAAAAAAACTCCAAACATGTGGTATTTTGTCATTTCGATGATATCTACATAGTGCATAAAATGGCCTCGAAGATTTGAATTGTGCCGCACATCCATCAGACCAAACAAAATGTTTAACTATTGTTATGCCTCTATCTTTCAAATATTCAAAAAACTTCTTAAAGCAATGTTGTACAAAAAGTGTGTCATGCTCCTTATCATCACTGATATAGAAGTGGTACTCTTTCTTAATGACATGATTTTCAAATGTACTATCAACACCATCTAAATTCATCTGTGCATGTCGATAACACACATGCACGAAAATAGTGATTTTCTTTGAAAAATAATACTCTGATTGAATCTCTTTTTGATGCACAAAAGAGTAATTCTCTGCGAAGTCAACTACAGATAAAATAGTTCCAAGTGGGAAAGTGTCTCTTAATCTTTTAAATTGTTCTGCTTGCCACTTGGCAAAAAAACCATGGCATATGTATGGTTTTATCAACTTACGAAAATTTTCCATAAATGTTCCAATAGGTATTTCTTCTTCTACATAATCTAGTCTTGTAGATTCCTTTCCAAATTTTGTTTCAATTTTTTTGTACTTATAACTCTTGCAATTTACCATCTTCCTCATGTCAGTATCTTCATCTCTCAAAGGCAATTTAGCCAAGTCCCCGCATGTTCCACAAATTCCTCTTATGCAATTTATTTGACCGGTTGCATTATCATCTGATTTATCACATAAGATGGATGCTATGAATTGACTTGTTCGTTTAGGAGGAGCATTTTCATAACCATCATTATCTTCTCTAATCTTTCGAAACACCTGATAGTACAAGTCAAATTCGATGTGATAACGACAACAACAAGTTTCGAAAACTTTGTTTAACTTCACATAATATGGCCTTAACCATTCAAACATGGTTTGTCCAATCTTTATATGAGGGTTTGTTTTAGTAAACAATACATACAATTCATGTTTTGTTGTGTCTAGCCAATGTTTTACATGGAGATCATAACGATCAGGACCAATCCTTTGCTTGATAACATCTCTACTATTTGATGAAGGGCGAGTATTATCATTCCAAAAACTTGTCACAAAGTTCCTAACAACATCTTCAATTCTATCAGAACGAGGAGCTCTACACATAATTGCCCAATTCCCTTCTGAGGTAGTATCATCCAAAATCTTTCTCCTTTTAACATATTTAGATATTGTCCTTCTACTAAAACCAAACTTAGATGACAGTGAAGAGATTTGTCTTTTTTGAGGCAATCTTTCATTTACTAAAGATGTCAACATCACTCTTCTTGAAATGGTCTTATCTAGTTTTCGAGATTTTTTACCAATGTTCACCAAACCTTTCTTAACATTATCAACAATAGATTTTTGTAGCTGAGAATATTTCCTCTTTTGATTTGTTGTATCTATACCCAACAATTTCATTGGATCTATTAAGTCTTTATGAGTAAGTACAATTGATAACAATTGAGCTTTTTCTAGTGTAGTATCAAGATTGTTGAAATGCGACATTATTTCTTTTGCACTTTTATTCATTGACCTCCTTTTAGTATGTCTAGGTTCTTCACTGAGACGTTTCAACTCATCCACATCCATTTCAAGTAAATGATCTAAATTTTTATAAGAAATATTTCTCTTCACCTGTTTAGCTAGATCCACAATATGCTCATCCATATCAGTGGTAGGAGGTAAGGAGCCTGACCCCTCTCCTTCAAAGGTCTCCATTGGTTCAACTTGGACAATCTCCTCCCTATGTTCATCAACTATATTGTGTTCTTCAACAGGTTCATTTGCCCGTTCTGCACATAATTTAAGAGTTTGTGTAAGGTTCTTGAATTAATCAAAGATTATTCAATTAGGATTAAGAATAGGGGTGAATTTGGCTTAAAGCTTTACATGTTAAAATTAAAGCCCATTCAATTTGGTTTATTAAATTTAAATACTTTTTTAAGACCTTATTGTTATAACTCTAATTAAATTACTTGTTTAGGTTTAAAGTTCAATTTGTTCTCAGGTTAGGATTAAAGTTCAATCTCTAATTTTGAGCACTAATTTAACACATAAAATAAAATTTTGATAAATTAGAAATTCCAATTTTGAAAATTAAAAGTACAAATATTTTGATGCATGCATACGATAACTTAGGTGACCTCATATTAATTTGTTATGGACCATAATGTAAGTGGACTATAATTTGTCACATGTGAGTATATTTAAGACCTATTATTGCATAATAGACCTCCTAATCTGAAATGTTTTTGCATGTACGTGAAGTTGAATATAAATAGTTCACCTAAATTATTCAACATGTTTAATAGGAGAAAAATGCAATTACACAACAAGCAAGTTGATGGAAATTGAAATTTGCAAATACACATGTATTATCTCAAATTAATTATGTTTTCCAATTAAAACAAAATTATTTTTAATCCTATTAAAAATATTAGATAAAAAATATTGAATTCTAATTAATTGATACGTAATACATATTAAATTAAATAGAAATAAAATTAAAAATACATACTTGCATCATGATATCTTTGTCTTCTTTGTTCTCGATATCTTTCTTCCGTTTCGGGAGAATAATTCCTTGCAGTCTTATTTTGCCTTCTCTTCTTGTTCCCCATGCTTTTACAAAAAACCTTCAAATTATTCGCTTTCAAAATAATTTTCAAATATCTTCTCTCATCCAAAAGTGCGAATTATTTTAATCATTTGAGTGATAAAAAGCGAAAAAAAATTATAGATATTTATACGATTCGACAAATGAAAAAAAAAAAAAAAAAATGCGTCGGCCCGTGTTCGAACGAAAGCCGACAGTTAAAAATTGTTGGGTTCGCTCGAACATGGTAGTTACCAAAAAATGCGTGCCGAAATTTAGCTCGTGGGTTCGAGCGAATGGGGGTTCGCTCGAACCCACTTTGGTTCGAGCGAACCCAATCCGATCGAACATGTGTTCGATCGAAACCCCAAAATTGGAAGTTTCTCCCAAAAAATTTCAGAGTTCTGAAGAATTAATGACTTCGGAGCTCTGGTTCAGTACACGAATGAAATAATCTTCATAACCCAAAAATATTAGATGGTAGTACTCGAAACAAGCTTTCCAACGGATATAATTTTGTTATATTTTGAATTTATTATGTTCTTGATTTTTTAATTTTATTAAAAGTTGGTTTTTAACCGAACATGAACTTCTCTGTTCAACGCATTGGGAAAAATAAGAAACTAATTAAAAAAAATTTTGAAAAATATCTATGCCCTTGGTATTGATGTCTTCTTTCTAACAAAAAAATAAAAATTGAATTTCGATTTATATAGAACAAGTTATGTGTTCAAACGTAAACCTATGTTTGAATTATGACTAGTCGGACTTCAAAACTTTATAAAATGAAAAATATTGAACATATCACTATAAAACCAAATGCATGCCCTGGATATTGATGTTACAAACCAAAATTCGAAAGAATTGAGTTTTTATCATTTATATAAAAAAAGTTATGCGTTACGGAAGGCACATCACTCTTAAAAAATGTAGTTTGTTGTAAAAAACTACTTTTCGAGGGAGATGGAAATTTTTTTTAAAAACCTTTCAAAAAAATTTGAAAAAAATGTATATAGAATCTACAAACAAAATGCTAGAAATCACTAATTTACATCATCTTCAAATTTTTAATAGTTTAAAAGTTATAGTTCTCGGAAGTTGAAGATTATTTTAAAAATGTACATCTCAGTGTCAAAAGTGGCAAAAAAGTGGGAACCATTATTGTGAGTTCACCCATATCTACTGATATAGAAGTAATTTCAACTTCTTACCAACAACCGAGTGAGTAATAGCATATTTCTCATTTGATTTGTAAAGATGTAAATCAAGCTAACTTCAAATAATAGCCGAAATACTCTTTATTGTCAAATAAACTCATAAATCAGTTAATAAATCTATTTCATTCCATTACTCCATCCATAGCTTCATTTGATTATTCCATTTAGATCGTAATACACACGAAATTTCTATAAAAGATAAATATTCGTTATTTAATAAATCGATAAAAGTAGTATTTGGATCATACAATACTTACGCATTTCAAGTTGTCGTGAGTTCAATAACAAAATAATATAAAGTAAAGGGTGAGATGCATCCGTTGATCTGCAACCCAAGCTGTCGCCAATTACACTTTTTCCGCCTAACCTTGAAGCTTATGCTTCCCCAAAATTCTTGGTCAATCAAGAATACCCGACCCTGCACGAATTGCTTAGCAAAAGAATTCGAAAGGCAAGATGGAATCTGGTGCATGCCTAGATGATACATGCATTTTCAATTTTCTACTTCTATTAAGAAACAAGCATTCATTATCATTCAAGGATATGGTAGAGAGGATAAAATAAAAGAATTCCATCTATTTCAATGGTTTATTCAATTTGATTACTCAGCCGAGTATAATGCCATGCATAGCAAAAATAGATAGTTGGAAAAGCAACTATTCTCTCTATAATCAACATTCGACACCCATCCTAGAAGGTAACTTTCCACAAACACAAGCCTATCTAGCTTTGTTCTAAAATAAATTCATACAGAAGACAATCTTTTGCCTTTCAATTCTAGTTTCCTATTTCTTGCAAGATAAAAGTACTATGCTAAGAAGACAGTCTTCCGTTTGAATAGAAATTGATAGAATAAATCTTTTATTACAACTAATCCTATCTGATAGGAAACAATCTTTTATGCATAATCAAATATACATCTAAAAGAAAACAATTTTTCCCTTCTATCTTTCAAGTAATTTAAAAACGAGATTAAAATATTAAGAAGGTGTAACACATGTATGTATCTTACATATAAATTGAATAAAATGAGTACACATTCTTTTCTTCAATTATCAAGACATAGTATAATCATTAACATGCATTCCATTTCTTATGGTTTAGAATTCTATGTTTATCTCATCTAAACTCTCTCTATCTTTCCAAGTGTCGTGGTTTATTTACCACTTTTCTCAAAACATCATATTTAGTTTAATACTAATATGTGACTTTTCATGATTTAAAACTTAACACACCAACTTTACTAATTTACCATATCGACAATCTAATATGATACAAGTTCATAAACGCCTATCTATAAGGATTTTTAAATGAGACTCTCGATAACCATCTTTACTTTTCATGCAAAATTCCAAGTGTAAGTCTTTCCTTGTGATATCAACATAACTTCATTATTTAATAAGTCATTATCCTATTATTTCATCTTCTTCATGGTTCAATCTCAAAGTTTCTCTCTCTATCCTCTTCCTTTATTCCTAGAGGATTGGGTGATTTATGAGAGTTTTACTAAGTTTATCAACAAACTTAAGAAAATATTTCGCTATTGTATCTATATTTACATGAATGCAATTTTTGAACAATTAACAATGATTCCTTTCATGATTCTATCTCTTCCATTAGAATATTGCATAAGTCTAAAACTAGATCATCCTTTAGAGAATATCTAAAGCAACCTATGATACAATTCCTATCACTCTTTAGCATTTTCCATGCATGTTCATAGTTATTTTATCATATGTACCTCATAATACATTTCTCTATAAGACTATTCAAAAGCGAGTTCAAACTATTTTTTTCTAATCATGGCTTGACCTGATCAAACTTCATTCTGATAACATTATATAACTTCATGACTCAGTTACTATCCTTGCATAATGACCAAAGAATTAAGGTAGATCCTACCTCCTTATACTCTTGTTACTGGCTTGTGGTGATGAACTTGCTTCCCTCTTCACATTTGCCTACTCTCTTTCAAGATGGTTCACAAACTCTTTGTCGCTTTCCATCTGTCGATTCTTCTACTAACTCCATCCTCCATATCCTTCTTTTCTATCTCTTTTATCTCTAAACTTTACTCTGAAATCCAACTCTAAATCTGAGATGATTACGACTTGATCGTAAAACACATCTGAATCTCTACTACTTTTCTCTTCTTCCTTCTATTCTCTAATCCTTAGTTGCATCTCCTCCTTATTCCTCTTCCATCTCCCTCCCCCTCTCTTCCAACTGAATGGTCTATATATAGTGTTGTTGTCTACCTTCGTTTCCTACTTTCAGGCTATCTCTCCTAGAGGTGGATTGATTCTAAGTGACACCACTCATGATCTAATTGTATCATAACAATCCTAATCGTATTTGAACACCTATGTTTTCACCATGCAAAGTTATCCATTATCTACTTCGTGACACCAACTGCACATGTCATTGCAAAAGGTTTCTAAGTACTCATGATGCTAGGTCGACTATGACTTAGTAGTAATTGCAACAACCAACTCTTCTCATTCAAATTCAATGAGATTGACATCTCTTCAAATACATCGTGTTTGCAAGGTCCGATCATCTTAAACTCTACGTGTTTGTTTCCATGCATAGTCATTACCAATCCAACAACTACCTTCTCTTAACTCGCTTTTTTCTCTGAGTCGCCATTAATACCGATCCTTTTGTAAGTAATTTCCAAGTCTTTGTGGCTTTGACTTCCTACCAAGTTGACTAGTATCGACATGCAAGGTTTAGCTAAATTAATTGCTTACTATTCACATTGGTTAAGGTAGACATTGGAGGATTTACATGGGCTAGTAACCCACGTTACCATTAATGCATGCCACATGTTTTGGCAGATTGCAACATGGATAATCTTTTATTTTATTAAAAAGGAGTGGTTGGTGTTAATATTGTTTAAAATCTACAAACCGTTGTCTAATTCCCTTTTTGCCTCGTCGACTCCTTCTATAATACGCATGCCTTGCATTTATCCTACATCTCGGTGTCACTTTCTACATAGTCGGTTTTGTTACAACGTGGATTAGGTCTTAGTATTTGGAAGAGGTTTCTTGCAACGTGGTGAAGTTTTAATTTAAATGGGAGGAGGGGTGGTCGGTGGTAATACCGACCCCTCCCTTTAATTAAGGGGGGTGGTCGATATTACTATCGACCACCCTTGTTATTGTTTATTAAATTTTTTTTAAACAACTAACCTGCCACCACTATCGTTTGCTATTATTTTTTAAAATTTGTTTTACTTTTACTTTTAGTTATTTTTATATTATATATATATGTGTAATATTAAATTTGATAACATGTTCTTTAATAAACCCTTTTTCTATAATTAAATATATATATATCAGATTTTCATTAAATAATTTAATTTCATAAATCTATTTACATATACAATAGTTACATACATATCTACAAGTTCATGATCACATTATTATTATAATTCATATACACATATAATGTATATATATTTTGAATCTCGAATGAATATGTATATGTATAAACAAAATTCCTGACGAAATCAAATTTCACGATAATTGGATATTTATAACTATATAGATATACATGTATATGGTTAAATCAATTTCTCATATACATATATATTTTATACTATTGTCCAATTTACAAAAGTAAACTCATAAGTAAATTTTTTTCATACATTTATACATATCTAAGGAGAACATAGAACCTAGGGTCGATATTCATTTTCGAATCATCTACATATTTTATCTCTTTTAACAATAAAGCATAATATTTCACAATCACTCATACAACTTAGATTTAATTCAAACACTACTCACATCATGCGATCAATGCACATGTATAAACATTTAAATCAATCTACTTCTCATTCTAGATTCATCATTTCAATTTGAACAAACACTCAAATAAGGTCATTTCAATCATCCATCTTTTAAAATGTAAATATAAATCTTAATGTCATCTGTGAGAGATTCCATCTATCCTAACAAAATACAAGAGCTAAGACAACTCTACCTGAACCATGTTCTCGCATTCATCATTGTTCACCTGTTCCTGCATTCACTTTGCACTCAATCGCTCATTAGCAATGACGATCCCAATTTACAATAAAAATTATTATTGATCATTCAATTCTACATAAATCATATCAGTACATTCGATATCCTTTCTTATTTCATTATCAATTCTATTTTCATTTCATTTCAATTTCATTTGAAAAATAAACATTATTTTCCTAATTAAATAATTATGGAAAAATAGGGTTCATGACATGATTGCTAAACCCTCAAAAGAATTTTCTTCAATTAGATGAAGAGACTCCTACTGATGGAGTGCTACTTTGTTCTATCAGTGGAGTGTTTCTTGGTTCTATTGATGGAGGAGTATTCCCAATACCATTTAGGTCTGACTTTCTAAGCCATTGTTTTGAGAATTTTTGCTTAACTTCTTCAACTTTTTCTTTTCTTTTCAAACTGGAACCTTTGTTGTCTGCCGTTGGTGCCTTACTTCTGCAGAATTTTGCAATATGTCCAATCTTGTTAGAAGCATAACAAGTCACATTATTTTTCTAAATATCCTTCCCATAATCTATGTTGGTTTTTGTTCTACATTGATTAGACAAGTGTCCAAATCTTCCACAAACATAACATCTTACATTCATTCTGCAATTTTCAGAGTTATGACCAAATGTGTTGCATTGGTATTCTGGTAATTTCTAGATCTACATTGTTTTTCTCTATGACCATACTTGTTACAGTTAAATCATTTGTCATTGAATTTATAAGCAGTAGGTTGTCTTACCAGTTTTCTATGATCCTGTGTGTTTGTAGTACCAGAGCTTTCTCCAACTTCAAAGCCAATTCCACAAGTGTCACCTTTAGGTTTTTGATTCTTCAATAAGTTACCAAGTTCTTCTGAGCTTTTCTTGAATTTCTCTTTATGCTGAGTTGCAGTATCTAGTTCTCTTTCTAAGACTTCTTTTTGCCTCATCAGTTCATTTGAGTCATTCTGTGTGTGCATCAAATCTGTCTTCAACAAATCATTTTCATAACTGAGTCTTGTGTTTTCATTTGCAGCACCACTTAGTCTTCTAGTCAAATCTTCTTCATTCTTCTTTCTATCTTCAATTTCTTTACAGAATCTCATAGTCACATCCTGCATCTCATTCTTTTTTGTCATGTTCTCTTGCTTCAGCTTGTTTATCATATCATTAAAAGTTTCTTTTTCATCATTCTCATTTTGCATCTTTTCCCAAAGAAATCTTCTCTTGTTTCTTGAAATAGTAAGATTTTCTTGAAGTGCTTGAATAATATCCTGAGCTGCTTTTAGATCATCTTCAAGTTTGATATTTTTCAATTTTTCTCCATCATAGTCTGAGAGAGCTGCTTCAAGTTGCTTTATCAAGTTTTCCATCTCTACCGGTGTCAAGATCTTCCTCAAGCTGTTAGGCTTCTGAAAATAGAGGATCAAGCTTTGATACCAATTGTTAGCATTCCCACAGATACTGAGAGGGGCAGGGGGGTGAATCAGTATCTAACCAGTAATAAGATTTTCTTAAAATATGTAGAGCATATTAATATTGTGTACTGGTAAATAGAAAGTAATGCAATAAACAGAGATAAAAACAACCACATGAAAAACACACCATAACACAATATTTTAACGAGGAAACCCGATGTGGGAAAAACCTTGGTGGGATTTTTGACCCACAATATTCACTTACTGACCAATAAGAGAATATTACTACTACAAGAAGGGCCTGCACATGCAGGAAGGCCAAGTGCCTAGAGCTCACTGCTCAAATACAAAATAGGAAGTTTCATTGACTTACAAAATGGATTATATAAATCCAGTGTCTTGTATTGCTTCAAAATAGCATCTATAATGCCAAATCCAGTACCAGTTTCTGCTCTACTTCTTACATAAACCCTTAACCTATAATTTGCATAATAGGTCTGCCTTTTTTTTGCCTAATTACATTCCTCTATCCATTACAAAATGTTCTACAATGATCTCTCTTATATAAGAGTCATTTTACAACTTTCCAAGTTGGCTTACAATGATTTTACAATAATAAACAAAATATATTAACAACAAAATTCCTGTCGGCTTCTGTGCCGGTATGCTTCCTTTTACTGCTGGTGCCGGTGGTCAATGTGTCAGTGTAGTATCTAACTTTGTTGGTGCCGGTGGATTACCTTGCCGGTGACATAGGATTGTAAGGTTGCCATCAATGAAAAAAACTTCAATCACCTACAATGTCTCATTGGAGTGTGCATTTGCCAACACAATATCTACTATAGTAGGGGCTTTGATATGAATTCACTATTAAAATAGAACAATCTTATCAATAGAACGTTAGAAGGTTTATGTATTACCAAATATTTATGTTAAAGTTAGCAATAGAAGGTTAGGAGCAATCTTATCAATTGAAGAACATATCACTATTAATTTCACCACTCTAGCACATCATTTTACAATGATGAAATGAAGCAAAGTAGGGAGATTTCTTACTTCTTACCCATGAAGCTTGTTCTCAATTTGCGTTTTAGAACATTAAAGATTGTGATGTTGAAATTCTCTTCTTCCCCATGAAGCTTTCTCTCAATTTTTGTTTTACAACATCAAAGGTTGTGATGTAGTTATTCTCTTGTATACTCAATTATAATCATTAGTAAAACACAATAACATATCTAATGAAACATGAAATACTCGTATCCAACGTATCATTTTCATTAATAAACATGATAATGGATCAATAGTAAACTTATTTGTAATGTCAAACTATTCTCAATCACACTTATCAATAAAGCATTGTAACCATAGCCAAAACAACATGAAAGGAAAGTACATCGTAAGAAAATTAATCAAGATCTACTCATAAACCAAATGTATGTATCATCAAATCAAAAAAATATCATAAAGTAGATGAAGTTTCTATGTCTATCTATAAATGGGGCATCACAGCTTGTTCTAGGTTAATGCTACTTCCTTCTTGTATTTGAAGCCATTCAAACACCCAATGTCTGGTTTCTACACATTAGAAATGCGCCAGCAAATCCTCTTGCTCTACCTTTACCAAAAGACTCTCTACCATAAGAATAATCCCCTCTCCCACTGTCTTGTTACATACATTATATTTACTTGATTCCTCTAGCTTGTTCCAATAACCTCTACTATTGCTGGCGGGCTATCCTCTGCCTCTGAATTCTTACCTCTTCCCCATTTATTTATTTATTTCCTTCAGCTCAATCTTTCTTCTACCTTTAAAGAATAGTAATATGCTTCTTTTACATTATATGTATTTATCAAACTCATTTCATCCTAAACTGATGCTATTTTTTTTCGTCTTCTACATGACCAACCTTTACACTTAACCCATAGAATGCTGCGGTATACTTAGCCTATAGAATTCTGCGGTGTATACTTTAATAGTGGTTTCTTTTAGTGTCAGTTTCTAAAGTTTTCTTTAGAGATTTATGACGTAATTTTCTAGTAAGAATTTTACTTTTATCTTCGTTAACATTCTATTTCAATTTCTAAAGTTTTCTTAAGAGGTTTATGACATAATTTTCTAGTAAGAATTTTACTTTTATCTTTGTTAACTTTCTGTCCCATGATTTAATTTTCTCCTCTCCCATCTGCTTTCTATAGATCTGCAAATTATCTAATTTTTTCTGTGTACATCTAACTTTTCGATATTCTTTCCATTTAAGAGATCTAATTAATTATTGTTATCTCTAGTGAATTGGTCTTACCATTTATGGTTTACATCGTTGCCTACATCAATAGTTTGTTCTTCTTCATTATCACTACTTTTTTCTGTGAACTACCTTCCTTTGAGTTGTCTCCATTGCCTCTACAATTTTAGGGTTCATCCCTCTAGGTCCTCTACTTCTATGCCCACATTCTCTTAGGACATGCTAATTCACCCTCTCTTCACTTATCAACAATACCACGTCTTATACCCGCTCTTATACCAACTAATGCAGATTAAACTAAGAGGGTTTTATTAAATTGTCTTAGTTTGCAACTAGACACCAAATCTGAGATAAAACAATGTTAAAAAATTTAATTGACAATTAATAAAGTTCCACAAGATCTCTTCTCAGTTCAAATCAAAACACTCTTCCCACTACAGTTTGCTGAAACTCATAACTAAACACACACATTGAAATGAATCCAAAATTAAAATTAAAAATTAAGTTCTAATTGAGTTTTTGCAGTTCATAAGAATACCCGTGTTCTTTTTTCTGCACCCTCTTTTTTAAACCTCATTTCATTTCCAAACTGAACATCAACTTTCAACTGGCAACTTCATTTCCTGAAAGAAGCCCCTCTATTTTTTTCCCCTCTACTCCTCATTTTCCGTACACACTCCCAAAGAAATGTTATTCTTGTGCCTTCTTTGCTGCGATGGCTTGTCCCCCGAATGCCTTTGTGAAAACTGCCAATTATCAATCAATTTGCTCTTACCAAGATATGAAAACTCCTCTGCCATTTATTTTATTTCTGTTCTTACCAAAGTTGTTTACTGCGTTAGCTAACTCAAACATCAATCAATTTCCTCTTAATAAGGCCAAATATGGAATCCTTTCTTTTCTGCCACGCCATCCCCAATTTACTGCTGGTTAAATAAATTTGTTTTTCTTTTGGTAAGATTCTATCTTTTTAAAACTGAAATAAAGGGGCCTATTTCTGTTAATGTTGGATATCTTACGTCATTAAATTTTTTAATTTTTTAATATTATATATTACAATCTATTAAGATAACTAATCTTATTTTTATTATAAGCCTTCTACAAACTATTAAAACTAAGAATTCTATCAGCTTAATTCTATTATTAGATTAACAAATCTATTTTTAAGTAACATAAAATAAATATCATTATATTTAAAGATTCTAATTTTTCTTCAACTTATGGTCCTTAAAAAGAAATAACTGATCAAAGATCCCCCATACAAAAGCAGTCTAACCCCATGTCCCCATGCGGCTGCTTAAGTGAAATTTCTTAAAATTAAGAGGCCAGAGTGTTCCCATGCAAATTTTTAATTAAGAGGAAAGGATAAATTGGAATCTTTTCCTATTTAAGTGGAGCAGCAGCTGCTTAAAATTTAAAAATAAGCTTTGAAAAAAAGGGGGGCTGGAAATAAGTAGCAATTGCTTATTGAGAAGATTGACATGTGGCTCTCCAAAACAATTTCCTTTGTTTCCAATTTTTTCTCCACAATTTATGTGACCAATTAGAATTAAATATTTCTTTTAATAATGCAATTGCAATTTAAGATGACTACTTATTTTATAAGCAGCAAAATTTTACATTCATGGGGCCACCAGCTTCACAAATTAATGCTAAAAAAAATTGAGCAGCCGCTGCTAGCCAAAATAAGCTAAGCAGCTGCATGGGGACCTCCCCTAAATCCACCTTTTACATAGATTTTCAAATATACAAATCCCCCACCCTAAATCCTACAAAATATTGAGAATATACAATCAGCCCCTCTAAGGGAATATACAGTTTTAAAAATTTAAAAATGACATTAAAATAAGTATTATAAATTACGTATTGAAAAGTATAAGGTTGGGTCCCATGGAGGGGGCTTCCTGAACAATAGAGCTGAAGCTGCTAGAATTTTTTTGAAAATTTAAAAGCTGGTAGTCCCAAAACTATTTTTTAATAGAAATTAAATTTAGACCTTCAACATATCCACAATACAAATTTTTATTATTCATATAACATCTTCTTTGAAAATAGAACTGAAGTCCCTCTCAAAAGACCCCTCCATGATATCTTCTCTCTCTTATTCTCTAATTAATGCCAGATAAATACTAGACATACCTCCTATAAGAGAAAGAAAAATGATTGCCTACAATTGTAATGTTTATGGTGATGTGCAGCCAGAGCAGCACGCAAAGCTATTATCAGGTTGCTGACAACACTTTTGGGTAGGGGTGATAATGCATAGCGAACAATCCGGCATGGTATTTTTGCTGCATCCCATGCAACTGCCACATGGTTGCACAGTGACTGAAGAGCCTGCATTTCAATTCAGAGAAGAAATATTTCATGAAGAAAAAGATTACAGTTAAACTGACCATTCCCGTTATATGTTTCTAAGCAATTTTATGATAAGGTAAAATGGTATGAATATATCTCACCCAGCACTGTAGTTGGTGAAAAAAAGATGAGAGCAATAAGAATGCAAGCATGCAATGAAGAGCCCATCAAAACCCCCTTGCCTGTTATCTATTTTGAAATTATAAAATTATATAAAATGATAATAAAGACAAATATTTATATATTAAAAGTGTCAATTATTTACGGAAGTTTCTGCGTTTTCTTTCAATGCATTGGAAACTTTCTTGTTTGAAATTCAATTGTGTAGAGTTTGAAATGCATTTAATTGGTAAGGTTGTAAAATACTCTAGGAGATGTTTCTGTTTTTTCTATTGTTGTAAAATAATATTGAATCTTGATATTAGATATACAACTGATGACCATGCATCAGTTTTGTGGGTTTTTTTTTTTTTTTTGTTGGTGTGTGTTTAGGTTGCATTTAAATAATTATTTGTTTGGCAATTTTTTTGCATCTGGTTCTGCTAGATAGATCATCAAGAGGGTCGAGTGAGAAATTCATCCAAATTTAAGGTTGCAACAAAAAGGTTTTGAAATACTAAATGATATTAAAAAAACATGGAGGGTATAAAAATATGTTGATTTGCTTAAAAATATGTTTGATTTGCCTCTTGAAATACTAAATGATATTAAAAATACTATGGAGGGTATAAAAAATCTGGAAGTCTCTTCCAAATACCTGCAGCACATTTCTACATGTGATGAAGTCTAGAAACATCTAAGACCTCCATTAAAAAGAGGCACTTGAGATCAAATCAAAATAAATGAAAAATATGGATTGATGAATTAAATTTTGTTCTTTCATTTTACTCTTTTTTGGTTTTTGTTTTGTTCTATATCCCATTTCTAACAGTGATATCAAAGCTAAATCTAAAGGAGTCTTGGTGTTAATACAAGCTGCTTAAGAGCCGCCGAAGTTATAGGATATGTTGAAGCTGCTGAAGGTGATTCCACTGTTGTAGACCTGACAGATTTCATATTTGCAATGGGAGGCAGAGTTTGATTAGCTACATGACAATTAGAAGAGCTAATCTAGGAGGCATGTTCGCTATGGAGAGTGGTGGATCATAGTTGTTTTCTGTGTGTCTTTTATGGTAGTTTTAGGGAGCGCTATCCTTGGCCATTTTATGATCCCAACAGAAATCTCGTCTTACAAGGGCTGCATCTTCCTTTAATGATCCATAAGCCTATGATTTATTTGGTTTTAGACATTAATTTTTATAGAAAAGGGTGCTCTCGATTCAGATTCTGGTTTTAGTGCCTCCATTCGTAATGCCATGTCGTTCTTTGTGTCTTTTTGTGTTATTGTGTGAGGATTGAGAAACTGTGTGACTTGCATAAAAAGAGCTTTGTAATGGACCGTTCTGCTTTGACTAATATTATAAATTTGAAAGTTGAATCCATAGAATCAAGCTGGAAAGATTGAGATTCAGTTGAAGGGATTGGTTAAATAAAATAAAAAAATAATGAGGTTAATTGGTATTGTTTAAGCTAGCTTTTTTATATATATATATATAAATTACTGGGAGAGATAGCTTCTGGAGGAGTCTATTAGAGTTCAGAGAAATTATTTCTATATATATACAGCTAGTAGAAGTCGGCCTATTATATATATATGTGATTAAAATCAAATATATGTGAGCTAGTATATGTGATTATTATTTTCTATTTGTTTGTAGAATAATATTATAATATATTATTATTAATAATTTATATTGTTTTGATTATTATGGTATTATTTAATAATTTATTGAAAATAATATTCATAATATAAATTTGAAATATTTTAAATGTATTATATTATTATTTTAAATTATTGTTATTTATAATATGATTTTTTATAGTTTTATTAGTAATATTATATTCATATAGTGCTATACATTAGTATAATACTATTATATTCTTATTTTGAAACTGTAATATTGTTTTATAGTTATTAAGTGTATAATATCAAGGTCAGTGTTTAAAAATTGGTTAGAGTTAGGGGTGGGATATGGTTATAAATAAGATTATGGTCATGATAGAATAACAATTATGTGGGCTTTAGTTGAAGATTAGGGTTAGGGTTAGGGCTAGTATCATAGTCAGGTTTAAGCTTAGGATTAGGTTTTGCATTAGAGATATAACTATAATGAGGGTTAGGGTTATAATTATAATGAGAGTTAGTATTGTACTTAGGATTAGGGCTAGGGTTGAGGTAAGCGTTACGATTTAGGTTAATCTTAGTGATTGTAATTAGGGTTAGAATTAGGGTTAGGGTTATATAATTAGGATTATAAGGTTATATATAATTAATAATTAGATATAAAGTTAGGTTAAAGATTATAATTATTAATTAGATATAAAGTTAGTTTTTGGGTCATTATCAGGTTAGGGTTATGGTTAGGGTCTAGATTAGAGGGAGTTATAGTATTATAGATAAAATAATAGTTATATTTGGTTTTAGTTATCAATTAGAGTTGCTATTTAGGATAATGCTTGGGGTAAGGGTTGAGGTTCAATTAGAATCAGTATTAGGGTTAGGGATAGGGTTTAATTAGGATTAGGGTTAGCATTACAACTAAATTAAGGTTAGAGTTAGTCTTATGACTCAAGAAGGGTAAGGATTTAAGGATAAAGCACGTTGTTAGGTTTTTAGCTATATAATAGAGCTTCATTTGAAGGTTAGTGTTCGAATTATGGTTGGGGTTATTGCTTAGGTTAGGGTTTCTAGTTTGGGTTATTATTATGGTTATGGAACTAGGGTTTAAATTTACATCATGGTTAGGATTAGGGTTTACATCATGGTTAGGATTAGGGTTTACATCATGTTTGGAATTATGAATAGGTTTAGGGTGTAAATCATGGTAAGGGTTAGGTTTAGGGTTATTTTTTAGGGAAAAAACTATCTAATGCTTAGGTTGCACCAATATATTAATACCCTTCATATATTATTAATAAATTGTAATAGATGATTGGTGCACATCCTAAGGGCTATAGAGCCATTCTCGAATTTTAGAGTTAGGGTTTAGGGTTATCATTAGGTTAGGTTAGGGTTAGGGTTATGATTAAGGTAATGGTTTAGAGTTGTGGCTAGGACTATGGTAAAGGTTATGGTTTAGATCATCAGGTTAGTGTAGGATTAATTATAGTGTTTACATCATGGTTAAGATTAGGATTAGGGTCAATGTTATGATTAGGATTTGCATCACGATTAGGGTTATTGTTACGATCATGGATAGGGTCGGGGCTTAGGATTATGGTTAGGTTTAGGATTTGAATCATGGTAAGGGTTGGGGTTATGGTTTGGGATAGGGTTTAAAATTAGGATTAGGATGATAGTTAGTGTATACATCATTATTGAGATTAGGGTTAGTTTTAGGGTTTGGGTTACGGTTAGGTTTAATATTTTAATTAAGGTTATTGCTAGGGTTAGAATTTACATCTTGATTAGGACTAGGGTTAGGGTTAGTATTCCAATTTATTTAGGGTTTAATTATAGTTAGAGTTAGCATTAGTCTTCAAATAGAGTTAGAGCATTTAATATATGTGCTATATGATTTATTTGTTGCTGAGGAGTGGATTATGTGGAGGATATTTTTCTAATAGGTTTGGTGAAAGTGGAAGGATTATAAAAGTTAATTTTATTAAATATGAAATAAATTGTAATTATTTTGTTATTCTCATTGATGAAGTTAGCTCAATTATCATTGAAGTAAAACTAGCATCGTAATATTATTTGATAAAAAAAAATTATTCGAAGCAATGGCAATAGTTAATGTAGATAGGGTCAGGATTTACATGAAGGTTACACTTAGGGTAAGAATTATGGTGAGTGTTGGGGTGTAGGACTATGGCTAGGGTCAGGTTTATAGTTTGGATTAGAGTTTAGAGTTAGGATTAGGCTTAAAATTAGGTTTTACATCATGGTTAGGGCTAGGATAAGTGTTAGGGTTAGGATTATAGTTAGAGTTTACATCATGATTCAGGTTATGGATAGGGTTAGGGATAGGATTAGAGATAGGGTAAAGGGTTAGGGTTAGGGTTAGGATTTACATCATGGTTTGGGTTAGGGTCAGAGTTAGAGGGTTAGGATTATGGTTAGGATTATTGTTTATGGTTACTGTTAGGATTATGGCTAGGGATAGAGCTTGCATCATAGTTATACATAGGGTTAGGATTTACAAAATGATTGAGGTTAAGTTATTCTTAGGCTTAGGGTTAAGGGTTATGGATAGAATTATGGCTAGAGATAGGGTTGTTATCATAGTTAAGGTTAGGGTTAAGTGCTGCAATTAGTACTATGGTTAGGGCTAGGTTTAGGGTAAGGGTTATGATTATTGTTAAGATTTACATCATGGTTAGGATTAGGGTTAGGGTTAGGACTTATCATTATGGTAGGATTAAGGTTTACATCATTGTTAGGGTTAGGGTAAGAGTTATTGTTATGGTTTGGGTTAAGGATTAGGGTTAGAATTAGGATTATGGCTACAGTATTATGATTATGATATAATAATAATTAGTAGAGGTTTTAACTCAGGATTAGGGTTAGGGTTAGTATTCTAGTTAGTGTTGGAGTTTCATCATGGCTAGGGTTATGCATAGGATTAGGTTTTGTATTAGAGATATAGTTAGGTTTAGGTTTGTTATTAGGTTAGGCTCAAAGTTAAGATTGCATTTAGAAATAGTATTAGAGTTTTCATAACAATTATGATATGTGTTATGGATAAGGTTTAGTTTGTTTTAGGATTAGGGTTTAATTTGGTTTACTACTTAATTGGATTTAGTCTTTAGTATTAGGGTCAAGATTATGTAAAGAATTAAATTAGGGTCCGAAGAATATACTAATCGTAATATAATAATAGTTACAACTCAATTATTTTTAGTGTTCAATTATGTTTAGGGTTAGGGTTCAATTTGGTTTACAGATCAATTAGGTGTAGGATTAAGATTCAATTTGGTTTAATGTTCAATTACGTTCAATTTTGGGTTATGATTCCATTTGGTTTATATTAGGGTTCAAGTTATGTTACTAATATAATTAGGGTTTAAATAAGTGAAGTGTTCAATTATGTTAATGGGGCTTAGGGTTCAACTTTGTTTATTGCTAGGTTTAGGGTGTAATTTGTTTACTATTATGGTTAGGCATTTTGGTTCAGTTTTAAATTATTTTTGGGGATAGGATTCACTTTGGTTTGATTTTAAGATTCAATTAGCTTTACTATATGGTTAGTGTAATGCCCCGCCAGGAAACCCCGAAGGGATTAACCATAACACAAGAATGGAGTGCAATTTTTTTTTTTTTAAAAGTTACACCACATAAGATACAACAAGATATCAAAGATTCAGATTACATAGCGGAAGACTTCAACTAACACCTAAAGAGTTTCCCAATGAGATTACTTAAATTTCACAATTCACTTAACTCACACAATTAATCCAAAAGCTGAATATCTTAATAATGAGTTAATTCATAATCAGGATAATTCCTTTTCAAAAGAGGGAAATATAAATCACAAGCGAAGATTCATTATTAAGATCCATTCATAATCTTCATTCAAGGTTTTCATTTAAAATTACAAACCATACATCTAACATTCTAATACACTAGGATTTCATCATAACATAAGAGATCTTTCCAAGCATATTTAAATTCCTTAACAACAACTGAGTATAATTCACTACTCTAAGTTACAATCTTTCATATTCCAACTTATTGCATTTCAAAGGACGATTGCATACTAGCATCTACGATAAATCTCATCTAAACCACTTATGCATTCGATCAACATGGCATTCATGAAGTGACTGAATATAAGCATTTAAAGTTAATTCCAATTATCCACTTAACCATTCTAACATAAGTTAATCATACATGATAAAGCTGAATAAAGAAAACATAAGAGAATACACCACATAACACCATAATGATCTCGGAGTTCACCCCTAAGGGGCTACATCTCCGGGTCTGCTCAACTGCAAGACCCCTCTGATAATTAATAAAGTTAAGAATACAAGAGGTTACACTATACAATCCAGCCATCAAGGCGATACATAAACAATATACAAACGACCACATCGGTCCATCAATACATAAACGATCCTTGAAAAGAACAGGATCCAGCTGAACATAATCAAGCTAATACAAAGGTCGAGAAGAGCATCCATAAAACTGAGCCATCACCACCCAAGGTCTAACATGAAACCGACACTCACAAGGGCAAAGACAAAGGGATGACTCACAAAGGTACTCCTAATAGGACAAAACGACAACACACTAGTGAACGTAGGGACAAGTGTCATCACACAACCTGGTATGGTTACCATGGCAAGTTTTCATAGGTCCCGGTCCCATCATTGGGTAACCCTGGCAACCTAATCCGAGCTTCCGGCCCATCCAAGCCTCATGTGGACCCACACATCCTCTCGCGAAGACAAGGAAGATGGTTTGCCATTTCAGGCCTTCTCACAGCATGTCGAATCTATGATAGCACTCGTCCCATGTGTGAGGCACATTTATCTTACTTAGAGATTACATTCTAATCTACTTAAAGGTTATCACTTATTAGAGTCACCTTCGAAAGCCACTTTCCCATACGACACTAGACTATACTCGGACGAACTCAAAACCAAGGAATACACATGGTCAGATGAACGGAGTTCAAGAAGAGAGACACAATCATCAGGTCAAACACGACTCAACGATGGTCACTTTCAGACGGTACTCTAACTAGAGGCTCGACCAACAATGGTCAACCACAATCATCATTCGACTCACACAAAGAGGATATGATCAAAATGACACTACCACAATACAACAGTCAACTCGGAATCGAGGACTGAAACAGGTACCCCAAGTCAAGCCATACGACAGGGCCCTACTAAACAAGGAAAAACATGCCATTTCATAATTAAAGGCGAATACAGAAATTAAACTCGCAAAGCAATAATCAGAAAAGACAATATTTCCTCAAATTGATTTAATCATTAAAAGTCGATCAAGTTTTCTACAAGATCTAAATCAGCTTACAGTTATCTACCTCATCAAGGGATAAGTTGTTCTTGGTTTTCTAACTCCTAAGGTTCAAAGCATCGAACAGGCAAATTAAGCCATAATGAGTTTTTAACCAATTCATATTAATAAAATTAAGACAACCATTAATGAACTAAAATAAGATATTTAATCTCCAATCAAAATGTCATAGCCCTACTGGTTCAAAATCAATCTCTACAGATTCATATTTTCAATCCCAGATGTACTATACGGATCATGGAAATATAATTATAAAAAGAGAATCTAATGAAGCTAATCATTTCCAAAAGCACATCATTAAATTTCTAAGATCAAAGGTAAAATATCTCACTTACTTCTCGATTACTCAAATGGTATGTTCTAAGATAATATTTAACATCATCAATTAGTAACTACATCGTATTTCAACGATTTTCCAATAACATATTATTCTCTATTGTGCTCTTAAACAATACTACCTTAATTAGCCAAATGCCCTAATCAGCTAGAAGGTAAGATCTAGATTCATTAATCCAAGATCAATCAGAATATATCAATGATATTTAGTTGCGAAGTTAACAGTTTTAGAACTTAATCAGGAAAGGGGCATAAGTCATGAAATGAGATTGAACAATGATTAACATACAAACTCCATTATAGAATTAATCAATATCAAGTTATCGTTTATCATTCTTATGCTACCTTAATCAAGATTTAAGAACTAATTAAACTTAAAATTACAAACAACTCTCATTAAAATGATATTAACACCATAAGCATTTTTTTTTAATACAAAAAAAAATACATTAAAAAAAATGATTTTAATAAACTACGTTAAAAACAAAAAACGCATTTAAATTAAGAGGGAGGGCGGCCGTGCCCTAACCCTAGCCTGGAAAATACCCGCGGGCGGCACTCACGGTGGTGCCCGCAGGTGCCGCGGTGCCCTGCGGCCACCGCCGTGAGCCGCAGGCACTGCGGACCGTAGATGGAGGAAGGGGAGCTAGCGAGGAAGAGGGGAGCGTGCGGGGGAAGGGGAGGAGGAGAGGAGGAGCTCCGCTCCCCGCCCTCCAACCCCAAACAATGGTTTTAAAAACCCCAAAACGCACAGTTCGAACCCATGTTAAAAAAAACAACGCACAGTGGTAAAAAACGTGTATATTTTTTTTGATTTAATACACAGTCCGAACCTCAAAAAAAAACAAAATGCCCACCACATAGATTGATAATAAATTTACATTAAAAACGCATAGGGTCAAATTAATAAGTTCGTTTTAAACGAACTGTGATTGATATCATAATTTCTTGATGGGTTTTCTCATCTTTTACAAACACCCAAGGGTTTCAAACGCCCAAAAGAACAATGAGGAATAACACACCTCCATTAAAATTTCTAGCCAACCCATATTGGAAAAATCAAATTGTTTTCTCAATAACAAAATCATTTCTTTCAACCAGAACAGTGAATTCTTTTGGCAACAAGAAAAACAATTCAGAATCCTACCTTCATACGCAATCCTGGAATAGCTGAAGGAGAGCCCACCTGCCAGATCCAGCAAAATTCCTTCCCAAAACCCCAAAAATTTCTTTCCAACCAAAATCTTCTCCAAAATTGTCCATCTTCCAAAATTTCCCCAATTTTGGGTTATATGGAAGAGTTGACCCAAAAATTCCATTTTTGGAATTAAAATTCTTTATTGACAAATAATTCTCAAAAAAATTAATTCTTTTCAACTATAGCAACAATTTAACTTGCTTTTTTTTTAATTCAAAAACGATTTCCTCAATTAATACGATTTAACCTTTCAAATTTTAAAAGTCAACAGAATACAATCAATCTATTGCGATAAAATACAAAAATTTCTTTTTCAACAGCATATATATATAATGCATTTAATAATCAAAATCAGTCATTTAATCGAATTCACTCCCAATATAAAATAAGCAATTCATATCAACGAAAATTGCATAACGAATTCTCGATTAATTTAATCCATTAATCTTCAATGCACAAATGCATATTTAATCAAGATAATTACTAAGGACTAATTAATCAAATTAACCAAACACACCAAGCACGCAAATCGAGAAAGCCAACCAAACAGATGACTCGCAAACCCAAACAAGAAGGGGATTATCGACGACGACTGGCGATGCTCACTGGAGCATGACTAAGGTCGACTAGGGTCTTTCGACCACCTAATCCAACTCTAAGGATTAAAAAGGTACACTCAAACCTGCACATCCAGGTGAAGCCGAATCTCGCACTCATGTGGCATTGTACCTGATATTTCCTGCAACCAAGAGTCATACATGCATACATATATAAAATTTTAATGAAAGCGTTAGCTCGATATTAATACCACGAAATAGGAACACTAAACAACTAGCATATACTAGTGCGAAAATCACATCCACAGCTATGCGTTAAATCAAGCATCTAACTGCAACATTATATTAAGATAAACTATCCAAAATTAAACCAAGATTAGAGATTGATTAGGGTAGGGGTACTACATTCTCCCCCCCTAGGTTCCGACTTACTCCTGGAAGTCGTAAGGCTAGATGTAGAACATGTCGTACGCATCAGCCCTAAAACTCATTCAACAAAGATCAAATTGCACATAGAAAACTTTCCATAAATAAATGAAATATTCCTGCAAAATCCTTCACCAACGCCATTATCCATTGGCAAGATACATCTAAAACCATACATTCCTTAAAATATTCTAGGAATTATCCACAATCATTGCAGAGAAACAAGAATTTCCTCCTTTTCATTACACCAAATTAAAGAATTACCAAGAGGTAAACAACAATTACCATAATCATTTATCGAACATGACCAGAAAACATGCTATCAAGATCAATTTCCTTTACCAATCCATCTTTCTCATAAAATTTTATTGAATAGAACTAGCTCAAGATATCAATTTCTACAACCAAATTAACTTTCATGAAATAAGAGCAACGAAATAACTCAATTGATTACACTTGCCAGGCATAAGAAAACCTTTCAAATGACTATGCCCCATAACATAGTGACAAGTTAACACAATTTACTCCATGATACAAATAATAACCATCCACATAACTGGAATGCATAACATAAAAGGCCACATGTGAGCATGTCTAATGCTCTGTCAAAGATAACATGCACGATCAGCATCTCTATGCCTGATCTCAGAACAATAATAAGATCATAAATATCTAATATCTCACTCAAAGGCTCGATGGTGCTAGGCACACCATAGCGGTGCTACCTTCCATACAAGACCTTTGTGAATATCCCTTGTTGAGCAAGGTGGTTAGTCTCCAAGAGATAGTCACCACACATAGGTAGGTAGTGGATGCTAGCTGCAACACAGCCTCACATACCTCCATCCTCAAGGTTCCTTGCGTCTACTTCCTCGTATACACTCATCCAAGCCCGTCTCCTACGTTCTTGGAGAGGAAATTCACATTGCAACACAAGACCAGCATACGAAAACAACAAGGATAAACCAGTTTAGCCACCAAAGTACAAATGAATAAAGATAATAAATCCTCAATTCTAGTAGTAAGGCAAGAAAATAATCCAGAATTTCAACACCAAATCAAAGTGCAAAAGATCACAAGATCGTGGCCAAACCTTCAAAATCAAAGTAAAATAAACTGCTGATCCCCAAAGGAATATAAAGAATAGCACAACTGCACATAACATCACTGCATGACTAATAGCTAGCCACCAACGAGGAAGGAAGGAACAATCATCTAGCTATCCTAGTAGCTCATCATGTGGTGTGGCCAAGTCACACATCCACATGGCATGGTAGTGTGCACCTCGACATCACCCCGCATCACGTCGTCACGTGGCATGGCTCTACCCAATACCTAGCGGTAGGGCGCATGGAAATGTCTACTACATCCTGCATCGTGTCTCAGCACGGCATGGCAATACTCCAAGTAGACAAAGCTCGCAATGGACGTATCCCGCATGGCAGTGCACCCCGCGGATAAGGCACGCGCTGGTCACACTCCACATAGCGATGTTCCTCTCAGGATACTCGCTGTAAGCCAGAGGTATACATGGCTAAGGTCTACCCACAAGTCTACCAACACTAGTCAGTTGGCAACTTATGTAAGAACAATAACATGCCTTTCATGAAGACAAGGCAACAGATGCTCCAATAGAATCCAACAATATGCTCAAAAACTGCCATCTATATACTCAAATAAAGGAGAGGAATAGGCTGACACACATGAACCTATAAGTAGATTCATCAAAGGGAAAGTATTGAGTACACCTTGATACAGTTTAGTAGTACAACTATATCATTCCTTGAAGTAGAGAAGCTAAAGTCGCTTCGCGCCGACATTACTCGTACGCCAATCCATACTATTCAAGGAATGGTTACTTCGAATACTACCCCTTAACATACTAAGTTACCCACAACCCGAGGTTTGGTACTCAATAGGGAAACAAATAAGCAACATCACATAACAGTATGGTTTCCCATACTCATAAGCAACATATCCTCCATGGTTGATTACTTCACCAATCCATGGGCACATATAATAAGCACTGGTTTCTTACAATAGACACAAATACACCAGTACTGATTTAGTCACATTTACGGGGAGTACTTTTCAGTACGCTAACGTCTATACAAGGAAGATTCCAATTATGCTTTCTACATAAATAACTGAATCAAGTTTACTCTAGATTCAAGTACTGAAATTATTAACAATTCACAATTATAAGGAAATAACATCATTCCTATAGCTTTCTCGAATCTCACTAAGCATTCATAACTAAATTACTAGCTAAGCAAATTCATTTCTAAAGCTTAAGACTTTCATCTATCACTATGAAGCCAAAAGCAACATACAATATCACATGTTTTATAAACATTCTATTTAAATCAATGCATTCTTCAATACCATTTCTAAAAATCTCATGATTAGGCAAAGAGAAGGGAAAGAGAGTTTGATAACCAAACTATTTCCTACAAAGACACAAGATCAATCAAGATCGCGCTATAATATTAAATTTCCCACTATAAGCCTATCATTTAATTACACGGTTTTCATTTCGCTACCGTTTAGAAGGATGACAATCAGCCTAACAAAACATTTCCAATAATTATGGTTGCAACAAGAGGTTCTAGTTTTCCAAATAGAACAGAGATCAAGACATGCAATCTTTTCGATAATGCAAGTCCTCTTAAGAACGCTCACTTAATAAAAAGTACAATATAGACACATGTCATAATTTGCAACCTATTAGAAAAGATCACATTACGATCAAAGATAAGCAAAGAGTTATTACCCCAAACAACACGTATTAATGCACGCACATCAAACAAGCTTTTCATTCGCACTTTCTAAACACATCAAGGTAATTACATATACCCAAAAGCGAGTTCAATGGAGCATTTGCTAAAATACATCTTCGGTCAAACTGGTTTAATGAGACACATAAAACAATCTTTCGGAAAACACCTAAAACAATCTTTTAGGGACACATTAATACTCCCTCGAAGCTACAATAACATGCTCTTTTTAACTCTTCTACAAACCAAGCAGTTTCACATAATTCAACTATTCGCATAGCAATGCACCTTACTAACCTGTAGAATTTAATCATGCTACTCCTACAAGATACATATGGAGAATTCTTTAAACATACTCATACAATTTTCTCCCAATCACCCAAAATAAATTTTTAAACCCATAGCCCTTTTATAATCTAAAGCATAACATCATAAGGCTCAAACAAGGGTTCAAGAAGTCACACCCTTTTTCTCTTGCAAACTAGAACTCAAATCAAAGATAATTACACATATCTTAATCATTTTAATTTCCAGAAAGAGAGAGAGACATGGTGATGATCATTTAATTTTCTACAAAATAAGCATTCAATAATTGCCATACTAGTCCTTCAAGTGGACAACACTAAGCTAGATCATAATCTTTAAACAAACATAATTCGCACTTTCAGATTCAAGACAAGCACGGACCAACCCAAATGGATTAGTCTAAAGAGTACAATACTCAATAAGGAAAGGTACATATGACTCTCTTTCAGAATAAGAGAAATCGTAGACCAAGACATCAATAAGTACACAATGCACATAAGCACTCAAACACCAACATCAAGAAGGCGAAAACCAGGTGTGAACACACACGTTACACACCAGCTAAGGTCTGCTCAATCACTCACATGAAAGAGGAGGACAAGCATACACATAAGGTCGATACACCTCACACAAATAGAGGGCACACGCGACACTAGAGATCGCAATGTTTGCAACATGGGCTCTGATACCAAATGTAATGCCCCGCCAGGAAACCTCGAAGGGATTAAGCCATAACACAAGAATGGAGTGCAATTTTTTTTTTTTAAAGTTACACCACATAATATACAACAAGATATCAAAGATTCAGATTACATAGCGGAAGACTTCAACTAACACCTAAAGAGTTTCCCAACGAGATTACTTAAATTTCACAATTCACTTAACTCACACAATTAATCCAAAAGTTGAATATCTTAATAACGAGATAATTCATAATCAGGATAATTCCTTTTCAAAAGAGGGAAATATAAATCACAAGCGAAGATTCATCATTAAGATCCATTCATAATCTTCATTCAAGCTTTTCATTTAAAATTACAAACCATACATCTAACATTCTAATACACTAGGATTTCATCATAACATAAGAGATCTTTCCAAGCATATTTAAATTCCTTAACAACAACTGAGTATAATTCACTATTCTAAGTTACAATCTTTCATATTCCAACTTATTGCATTTCAAAGGACGATTGCATACTAGCATCTACGATAAATCTCATCTAAACCACTTATGCATTCGATCAACATGGCATTCACGAAGTGACTGAATATAAGCATTTAAAGTTAATTCCAATTATCCACTTAACCATTCTAACATAAGTTAATCATACATGATAAAGCTGAATAAAGGAAACATAAGAGAATACACCACATAACACCATAATGATCTCGGAGTTCACCCCTAAGGGGCTACATCTCTGGGTCTGCTCAACTACAAGACCCCTCTGATAATTAATAAAGTTAAGAATACAAGAGGTTACACTATACAATCCAGCCATCAAGGCGATACATAAACAATATACAAACGACCACATCGGTCCATCAATACATAAACGATCCTTGAAAAGAACAGGATCCAGCTGAACATAATCAAGCTAATACAAAGGTCAAGAAGAGCATCCATAAAACTGAGCCATCACCACCCAAGGTCTAACATGAAACCGACACTGACAAGGGCAGAGACAAAGGGATGACTCACAAAGGTACTCCTAACAGGACAAAACGACAACACACTAGTGAACGTAGGGACAAGTGTCATCACACAACCTGGTATGGTTACCATGGCAAGTCTTCATAGGTCCCGGTCCCATCATTGGGTAACCCTGGCAACCTAATCCGATCTTTCGGCCCATCCAAGCCTCATGTGGACCCACACATCCTCTCGCGAAGACAAGGAAGATGGTTTGCCATTTCAGGCCTTCTCACAGCATGTCGAATCTATGATAGCACTCGTCCCATGTGTGAGGCACATTTATCTTACTTAGAGATTACATTCTAATCTACTTAAACGTTATCACTTATTAGACTCACCTTTGACGGGTTACCCAGCAGCCACTTTGGGCACGGCCCCCAATCGAAAGCCACTTTCCCATATGACACTAGACTATACTCGGACGAACTCAAAACCAAGGAATACACATGGTCAGATGAACGGAGTTCAAGAAGAGAGACACAATCATCAGGTCAAACATGACTCAACGATGGTCACTTTCAGACAGTACTCTAACTAGAGGCCCGACCAACAACGGTCAACCACAATCATCATTCGACTCACACAAAGAGGATATGATCAAAATGACACTACCACAATACAACAGTCAACTCGGAATCGAGGACTGAAACAGGTACCCCAAGTCAAGCCATACGACAGGGCCCTACTAAACAAGGAAAAACATGCCATTTCATAATTAAAGGCGAATACAAAAATTAAACTCGCAAAGCAATAATCAGAAAAGACAATATTTCCTCAAATTGATTTAATCATTAAAAGTCGATCAAGTTTTCTACAAGATCTAAATCATCTTACAGTTATCTACCTCATCAAGGGATAAGTTGTTCTTGGTTTTCTAACTCCTAAGGTTCAAAGCATCGAACAGGCAAATTAAGCCATAATGAGTTCAGACAACCATTAATCAACTAAAATAAGATATTTAATCTCCAATCAAAACGTCATAGACCTACTGGTTCAAAATCAATCTCTACAGATTCATATTTTCAATCCCAGATGTACTATACGGATCATGGAAATATAATTATAAAAAGAGAATCTAATGAAGCTAATCATTTCCAAAAGCACATCGTTAAATTTCTAAGATCAAAGGTAAAATATCTCACTTACTTCTCGATTACTCAAATGATATGTTCTAAGATAATATTTAACATCATCAATTAGTAACTACATCGTATTTCAACGATTTTCCAATAACATATTATTCTCTATTGTACTCTTAAACAATACTACCTTAATTAGCCAAATGCCCTAATCATCTAGAAGGTAAGATCTAGATTCATTAATCCAAGATCAATCAGAATATATCAATGATATTTAGTTGCGAAGTTAACAGTTTTAGAACTTAATCAGGAAAGGGGCATAAGTCATGAAATGAGATTGAACAATGATTAACTTACAAACTCCATTATAGAATTAATCAATATCAAGTTATCGTTTATCATTCTTATGCTACCTTAATCAAGATTTAAGAACTAATTAAACTTAAAATTACAAACAACTCTCATTAAAATGATATTAACACCATAAGCATTTCTTTTTGAATACAAAAAAAAATACATTAAAAAAAATGATTTTAATAAACTACGTTAAAAACAACAAACGCATTTAAATTAAGAGGGAGGGCGGCTGTGCCCTAACCCTAGCCTGGAAAATACCCGTGGGTGGCGCTCACGGTGGTGCCCGCAGGTGCCGCGGCGCCCTGCGGCCACCGCTGTGAGCCGCAGGCGCTGCGGACCGCAGACGGAGGAAGGGGAGCTAGCGGGGAAGAGGGGAGCGTGCGGGGGAAGGGGAGGAGGAGCGGGGGAGCTCCGCTCCCCGCCCCCCAACCCCAAACAATGGTTTTAAAAACCCCAAAACGCACAGTTCGAACCCATGTTAAAAAAAACAACGCACAGTGGTAAAAAACGTGTATATTTTTTTTGATTTAATACACAGTCCGAACCTCAAAAAAAAAAAAAATGCCCACCACATAGATTGATAATAAATTTAGATTAAAAATGCACAGGGTCAAATTAATAAGTTCGTTTTAAACGAACTGTGATTGATATCATAATTTCTTGATGGGTTTTCTCATCTTTTACAAACACCCAAGGGTTTCAAACGCCCAAAAGAACAATGAGGAATAACACACCTCCATTAAAATTTCTAGCCAACCCATATTGGAAAAATCAAATTGTTCTCTCAATAACAAAATCATTTCTTTCAACCAGAACAGTGAATTCTTTTGGCAACAAGAAAAACAATTCAGAATCCTACCTTCATACGCAATCCTGGAATAGCTGAAGGAGAGCCCACCTGCCAGATCCAGCAAAATTCCTTCCCAAAACCCCCAAAATTTCTTTCCAACCAAAATCTTCTCCAAAATTGTCCATCCTCCAAAATTTCCCCAATTTTGGGTTATATGGAAGAGTTGACCCAAAAATTCCATTTTTGGAATTAAAATTCTTTATTGACAAATAATTCTCAAAAAAATTAATTCTTTTCAACTATAGCAACAATTTAACTTGCTTTTTTTTTAATTCAAAAACGATTTCCTCAATTAATACGATTTAACCTTTCAAATTTTAAAATCCAACAGAATACAATCAATCTATTGCGATAAAATACAAAAATTTCTTTTTCAACAGCATATATATATAATGCATTTAATAATCAAAATCAGTCATTTAATCGAATTCACTCCCAATATAAAACAAGCAATTCATATCAACGAAAATCGCATAACGAATTCCCGATTAATTTAATCCATTAATCTTCAATGCACAAATGCATATTTAATCAAGATAATTACTAAGGACTAATTAATCAAATTAACCAAACACACCAAGCACGCAAATCAAGAAAGCCAACCAAACAGACGACTCGCAAACCCAAACAAGAAGGGGATTACCGACGACGACTGGCGATGCTCACTGGAGCACGACTCAGGTCGACTAGGGTCTTATGACCACCTAATCCAACTCTAAGGATTAAAAAGGTACACTCAAACCTACACATCCAGGTGAAGCCAAATCTCGCACTCATGCGGCGTTGTACCTGAAATTTCCTGCAACCAAGAGTCATACATGCATACATATATAAAATTTTAATGAAAGCGTTAGCTTGATATTAATACCATGAAATAGGAACACTAAACAACTAGCATATACTAGTGCGAAAATCACATCCACAGCTATGCGTTAAATCAAGCATCTAACTGCAACATTATATTAAGATAAACTATCCAAAATTAAACCAAGATTAGAGATTGATTAGGGTAGGGGTACTACAGTTAGGGTTGGAGTTAGGATGCACATGTAGTTACTATTTGATTAAGGTTGTGTCTATGTTAGGATTATAATAAAATTCCAATTATTGATTATGGTTACCATTAGGGTAGGATTAGGGTTCAAATAAGATTACAATTCAATTAGGTTTAAGGTCATTGATAAATTATAGTTCAAGTTTGATTTATTTTATTGTTAAGAGTAGCCCTAATTTGATTTAGGCATTAGGATTAGGGTTATGATTCAACCTGGTGGTTGTAGTTTTATCTTATAGCTTTTAAATTAAAAAAAAAAGGTTAATATTGATCAATTCGTTGCTTAAGCTAGTTCTTCATAGTTTATTTATTTAATTAAACCCCATGATTCCTTTCAATAATATATCTATGTTATTTTTATTTTCTTTCAAAAAACCATTAAAAATATTCATATATCAAAATTTAATTAAATAAAAAGATAAATAATATATCTATACTTACATTAATTATATAGAAAATACACTATATTCACTAATTTTATTACTCTACCTTGAATATACTAATTAACTAAAATAAAACTATTTACCACTTTATTTAATATAATAAGAGAGACATAAATATGATAATACTGATGTCAAATCTAAATTATATTAGCAAGTTTTATGTCTAGCTACAATATTATTTTTATTATTTTATTTAATTAGGTAATATAAGCTACCATGGTTAGGACATGTTGTCCTCTTACATATATTTAAATATGTATCTCTCATTATTCTTCTAACTCAAATTTATTGTATATTATGAAAAAAATACATTTGTAACTTCAAAATAAGATAATTTCATTAAGTATTTGTATATAAACATATAAATCATATCACTACAAATTCCCATGAATTTTCATGTCTAATTTCTTCTCAGTTTAGAATAAATTATTTCATATGATGAAGTACTTATATACTGTCTAATGTTTATCACAAATGAAATAGAAATTTTAAAAAATATTTTAGAAGATATTGAACATTGTATTCTTTTATATTAAGATCTTCTTTAATTTATTAGTAAAGCAATACTATTGTAATGAAAATTCATTTGTTGTGCTTATATGGGTATTAAAAAAATTTATTTAGACCAATGAAAAGCAATTATTTTTCTTTCTTTAAATTTTTTTAATTTATTTTATAGTATAGATGCACATTTGTTAACATTATAATTTACAAAAAATATTTTTCTTGCAAACGATTGGCTAATATCGTTTTGCCTCTTATAGGCACGGGTTTCTTGGAACAATGCATAATCTCTGGTTTTCCTGAATCACCACCTATTTTAAAATTGTTTACCTTCTTTAATCTAAAATAAGTGCTTAAAGCTTAACTTCATTATTTGTTGTAATAGGTAGTTCTTTTAATTTAACCTATGAACAAGATAAAAAATATATATATTTTAAAAATATGTATTATATTTAAAATGTTCTTTAATTTATAATAAAAATAAAATTTCACAAAAAGATAAATATTCATATTAATATAATCATAAAACAAAATAAACATTAAATCTTATAAAAAAAAGATAATCAAACTAAATTATTGGGAAAAAATCCTAAGCAACATAAAAAAAATTGATTTAAAATATTCATTGCATTATAATATAATAATATAAATTAAAAAAAAATTTAAATCAGTTTATTTTTAATTTTTTTTCCAAACAAATGAATTATTCAAAGGTTTATTTTTACAACTTAAAAATTAAAATAAAAACAATATATTATTTTAATAATATAAATTATTAATAATAATCAAAATCTTTTATATTCACAAAAGAAAATGTCATAAATAAGGGAGGTTTTTTTAATATGTTATTTCTTTTTTCCGTTTTTAGTACTTGCCCTTAGGCAATACTATTGTAATGAAAATTCATTTGTCATGTTTAAATGGTTATTAAATAAAATTATTTAGACCAATGAAATTGTGCATCTCTTAATGCCATGCCTCTAATAGAAAAACATAAAAAAAATCCATTCTTTCACTACAAATAATTAACATAATTTTCTTCTAACTTACTAAGTTTTGTATTTTTATTAAAAAAACTTACTAAGTTATATATCTTTCTTATCTTTACTACACTCTTGATCTTTTTGCAAACAAAACATGGAAACATCTATTTTATAGGAAATAACTTGCTTTATCTAAAACTTGTATTATATATTTAATATGTAACTAATATATATTATTCACAGTAATAACTATAAATTATAAGGATCCTAATGTTTTCAAACAATTAAAGCACATATTATGGTATTCATATTCTAATCTATATTTTTTTTAACATAAATCAACCAACTTTATATACTATCTTTTTATTTGTGAAATTTAAAAAAAAAATTAATCTAGATATATAAGCAACATTTCTATTCTACTTTTCTTTTTCATGCAAATCGATTCAATTTCTAAAATTAAACTCAATTGTGTTTTTAAATTTTTTTAAATGAATCAACAATTAGTTTTACAATAAATTTAAAAATAAAATCTAGATATAAATAAAATCTTTCTAAAAAATTCGTAGATATATTAACAACATTTCTATTCTATTTTCCTTTTTGCATGCAAATTACTACAAATTCTAAAATAAAAAATTAATCATTAATCAATTTTAGTATAAATTTAAAACTAAAATCTAGATTTAAATGGAAACTTTCTATAGTTTTGTACGTACATCAAAAACATTTCTATTGTATTTTGTTTTTTTGCATGCAAATCATTTCAAAATCTAAAATTAAACTAAATTCTATTTTTTTAATTGTTAAATGAATGAACACTCAATTTTAGAAAAATATAATTTTATAACTGATTTTTGAGATTTACAATTGTCATTATCTAAATAGAAAAAATACAGTCCACTACAAAGTTCAAAAATGAAATAATTAGAAAGTTGCTGCAATTTTATACCTTTGGAGAGCATTTTCTTGGAGTTCTTGATTTGAAAACCCTGAACTTGATTTCTTCTTTAACCAATTCTCTATTGCAAAATATTTTGATTCTTCTATAGAGGGTCTCATAAAGAAATTAAAAGAAAAACCTAAATAAAAGAGAATATACATGATAAAACATGGATACTTATTTGGTCAACAAATTGAATGAGACTAATTCCTCCATTGATCTCTAATTTTGAAGCATTGCAGGTTATACAACGAGAAGTGTTGTAGGTTCTAAACTTCAAATATCTATAATCTTGGGTAGCCATGGAAAAATTAGTGCAGGTAAATTTAATATCAAATATTTTAAGAAAGTCTTGCACAATTCGAATTAATACCATCTGAAACATTAACTTGTAAAATTAAATGAAATGGTTGCTCACCTAAATATTGTATTGTGAAATCAATGATGTGTGAAGTGTCTCAATTGATAAAGGTTGTTATCTAAAGAAAACATAAAATAAAACATTACAATCATTTCAAGCATATGAAAAGTTTAAAACATGCAATATGCAAATTGTGGAACCAATAACAAAACTTACACATATAGGATCTACTCCCCTGTATTGAATTAGCTCTTGTTTCAAATGGAATGGGTAAAATTCGATTGCAAATAGAATGGAAATTGATATATATCTCAGAGACACGACGATTTCATTTAAAGATAGTAAATTTCCTTTATTTCTTTTTTCCTTCCAATCATTGCATGTAACTGCTATCTTTGATGTTATGTTTTCAATTATGAACAGTTTTACATTATGATCCACACAGCTTCAGGGGGTACTTGGTCTTCCATAATAGTAATGCTTGGTCTTCCATCATGTTTTCGTTTTCTTTAGTGTTTACACAGAATATTCCACTTTTATTCTATCCTTCACTCCCCCTGCTGGGACTGTATAGGAATGCCTCTCGGCGTAATCATAGAAGACCTAATAAGGTAAATTGTTAAAACATTGTAAATGTAGTGTCAAGGTAAGGTAAGTCTCAATGGAAATGTTGATACAATAAAGAAAGAGAAAAAAAATGATTTAGAAAAAGAATTGAATGAATATAAGAAAAAATATTTAGAAATGACATCTCTTTTAAACGAAAAACAATTAGAAAAACGTAAACTTTAGGATAAAAATTACGAGCTTTAAAAAAAATTGAACAAAGTAAAAGAGGAAAATGAAGATATAGAGAAACATTTAAAGTTATTTGATTAAATTAAAAAGGAAAATCAAAATCTAAAAGAAAAGCTAGAGTTGTTGAAAATAGAGAATGAATGTTTAAAATTAAAGCCATTTGTTTATGAAGTCCCATGTGGACATAATATTTTCTTTGTTCTTTTGATCAAACAATTAGTTTATGTGAAGCTATTATTGGTAAAAAATGTGAGGTTGAGGGGTAGAGTATGTCTAAAAATAAAAAGTTTGTTGATAACAAAGCTTGTTTTAAAAAAAACATTGGTTTCAAAATCATGAATAAAATGGGTGATGAAGGTAAAGGATTGGGAAGGTATGGACAAGGAATCAATGAACCCATTCATCCAATAGAGAGGCCAAAATATGAAGCCTTGGATATAGAGAAGGTGAAAATAGAGTTCAACATGATACATGTTTGAACAAATTAGTCTTAAGAAGAGAGAAACTTGGTGTTCTCAATGTAATAGAAAAGGTCACAAAAAATATGTGTTGGGATTTGTATTCGTGCAAAGAAAGGATCTATGACAGGTTGTATAAAAATGTATAATGGATGGACCTATGGATCTAGTTTGAAAAAGCTTATAGGTATGTTCAAAAAGTTGTAGAAATATCATTGTCTAGCAAAATATTTATATATTGTGAAGATGCATTAAGTTTCAAGATGTTTTAAAGACTTCAAAGCAAAGAGTTCGAGAGATTGTCATAGAAATTAAGGAAGGCCAACAAATGACAAAAGAACTTTGCAAAGAATGAATCTGGGAAAGTTTGTAGAGATCATTAAATACAAGAGAAAAAATGAGAAATGAATCTAAGAATTATGAATGCTACAATATTCATGGTAGTAGTGATTAAGGGAGAGTGTTGGAGATATTAATCTCAACTACCCCAACCACATAGTTATCTCCATATCATCCACATTTAAAGCATATTTGCAGACAGACAAGTTCTTAATTTTGAAAGTTTCTTTCAGCTAGGTTCAACACATTTCTACATGTGATGAACTCTAGAAATATTTAAGACCTCCATAAAAAGAGACACTTGTAATCAAATCAGAATGAATGAAAAAAATGGATTGATGATTAAAAAAATTGTCTTTCTTTTATTCTATTCTATTTTTCTCCTTGCTCTTATTTTGTGTTCTCTTCTATCACATTTCTAACATTGTGAACATTATATGTAAAAATAAAGATTTAACATTTATAATAGACATTAATTTTTATAAAATTGAGATACTTGAATAACCATTATTTTTAATTAATTCAAATACATGAAATTCATTATTATTTATTTTACTTTAGAACTATTTATTTTTAGTTTAAATGAATTTTGACTAATATATATATCTTAATTTATATACCAACTATATTATAGAATACCTACCTACTAATTATTTAAAATTATAATGTTTTAAATAAAATATATATTTTTACATCTTGCAATTGTTCATAATGCTTCAATATAACCTTTATGATTTATAAATTCTACTTCCACGGGTACCTTTAACTTTAATGTATAAGTCATCCCATGTTTGAAAAATATTACTTTTACTTTATATTATGGTGTATGCCAAAAATGTGGTCTTCAACCTGCAAGAAGAAAAACACTTCAAACACACCAATGAAGCATTGCATTAGAGTTAGAAATCCTAAACAAGTTATTGGATTTAAAACTCCTAAAATTGCTTCATTTTCCTCTATCTCTAAAGATCTTAATATTCAAGGTGGCCCTCACTTGGAAGAGAACTTGATCTCTTAGATGACAACCTAAAGAACGAGATTTTAGTGATGTGCTAAGATCAAAATGGAGGCAACTAATATTTAAGCTAAGATGAGATGATGGATGGAGATAGTGTTAGGACCCAGAGACAATTGAGAGGGGGGAGGGGGTGAATCAGTTGTCAAATAAATTCAAACCAAAAACAACTTAACCAACTTAATGCTTAATACCGATAAACTAGTTTAATGTGCTGGTAGATAGTTTTAATAGTTAATTGCTATACCGGTAAGGATTAGTGCATGAAACATACAGACAAACACGTAACACCAATATTTGTACGTGGAAACCCTGTAAGGGGAAAAACCACGGTGGGAAACCTTACCCAGAATCAGATGATACTACTACAAATAGTAAGTGTACATAAATGGGGTCTACACATGCAGAAAGGCCAAGCTCCTAGAGCTCCCTGCTCAATCACAAAATGGGAGTCACACTGACTATAGTTGGATGGTTAAATCCAATAAGAATGTACTACACAAAATAACATCTTTATATGCTCGATTCAGTACCGGTGTAGTTTTGATTATCTTCACAAAAACCCTCCTTCAATCTTCAAATGATGTCTGTGTGTATATCTCTACTTAATCTCACATATACCTTTACACAATCCTTTTTCGCATTCCACACTTGATCTTACAAATAAGATCTTACATTTATACTTTAACCAAGGACCAATTTTAGTAGGTCGGCTCTACAAGATATTACAATAAAAACATTTTACAAGCAATACAATATCCGATGCAATAACTGATTCAACATGTTGGCTTAATGCATTTACAATAATATTTAATCATCTCCATAGCGTGCCATGCTGATCTGGAAAAGATAAACCTGCCAGTGTAACCTTGGACCTATTTGCCGATAACAACAAATATGTAAATATGAGTATACCAATAAACAAAACTCCAGGACAAGGTGTCCACATGATGTCTTCAACATTACCAAGTGTTTTCCATATCATTCCAAGTGCTGGTGATCATTATATCGTGCCAGTGTACCAGATACTGGTGACTGTGCATGAGTCACTTGCTTGCTGGTGAATGTTGCTAATTCTCCAAAGTGCCAGAGTTGATAAGTGTTTAGTAGGTGTTGACATCAATGACAAAACCATACCAAAATACCAATCTCACCTGCTTTGACATTATTAAATGCCAAAGTTACAACAAAACCAAGTTCATATACAAAATACCAATCAATTTAGTATACCAACTACTCCCCCTGAGAAGTAGCTTCCCATCAAACATCGGAATAAAAGATTTCACTGTTAATTCTACCGGTTGATGACAATCATCAACTATCTAAGTCTCTACCGGTGGGGGTATGACTCCAAGATGATCTATGAGATATTCCAAAGTCTCCTTCGGTAAAGGTTTAGTGAAAATATCTACAATCTGCTCTTTAGTATTCACATAAACTAGTTTTATCTCCTTTGCTTCAACATTTTCCCTTAGAAAATTTAGTTTGATAGAAACATGTTTGGTTTTAGAATGTAATACCTGATTCTTAGATATGTCAATTGTTGTAGTGTTATCACAATAGATAGTAATAGGTTCCTTGCATTTTACCTTTATGTCTTTTAACATTTGCTTAAGCCATAGTACCTGTGTAAAGTTAGTTGTTGCTGCAACATATTCTGATTCTGTTGTTGATAAAGATGTACAACTTAGTTTCTTACTCAACCAGAAAACTAGTCTGTTTCCAAGAAAGAATGCTCTATCGGTGGTGCTTTTTCTATCATCCACATCTCCTGCCCAATTTGCATCTGTGTATGCACATAATTCAAAGTTTTCATCTATGGGGTAAATTAATCCAAGATTTATAGTGCCTTGTAAGTACCAAAAAATCCTTTTTACTGCTGATTCATGATTTCCTCTAGGACTACTTTAAAATCTTGAGACAATGCATACTGCATTCATAATATCAAGTCTGGTTTGTGTCAAATACAGTAAACCTCCTATTATAGATTTGTATCTAGTTGGATTAATAGGTGTAGATTCATCCCTTTGTGATAATTTGTCATTTGTTGTCATAGGTGTGCTTACCGGTTTAGAGTTCTCCATCCCAAATTTCTTTAGTAACTCTTTCAAGTACTTGTATTGACTCAAGAATATACCTTTATCAGTCTGTGAGATCTACAATCCTAAAAAGAATTTTATTTCTCCAATCATAGACATTTCAAATTCTTGCTACATCTTAATAGAAAATTCTTTACATAATCCATCTTCTCCTCCAAAGATTATATCATAAACAAATACTTCTATAATCATGATGTCATCATTAGTTACTTTATAATATAAATTGTTGTCTGCATTTCCTTTAGTAAAACCAATCTTCAAAAGATACTTATCCAATCTTGCATACCAAGCTCTTGGAGCTTGTTTTAATCCATATAGAGCTTTCCTTAACCTACAAACCATATCATTGTCATCTGTCAAAGAAAATCCATCAAGTTGTTCAATATAGGCTTCCTCTTCAAGATCTCTACTAAAAAAAGCACATTTAATATCCATTTGATAAACTTTGTAGTTCTTGTGTGATGCAAATCCCAGAAATAATCTGACTGCCTCAATTCTAGCTACCGGTGCAAAGGTTTCATTGTAATCAACTCCTTGCTTATGAGAATATCCCTTACACAGTAGTCTTTCTTTATTTCTGACAACCTTACCATCTTCATTAAGTTTGTTTCTAAATACCCATTTGGTTCCAATTACATTTTTATCTTTAGGTCGGGGAACTAATGTCCAAGTGTTGTTTTTCTTAATTTGTTCTAGTTCTTCTTCCATAGCTTTAATCCAATATTTATCTTCACATGCCTAATTAATAGATGATGGTTCAATTTGATGAATAAGAAATACATCTTCATTTGCCAATCTTCCTCTTGTCATAAATCCTTTAAACTTGTTTCCAATTATCTGATCTTCAGAATGATTCAGTCTTACATATCGGGGTGTCTTTGTTTGTTGTTGTTCCTTAGTTACCATGGACTCCTCAGATGTTACTGGAGTAACTGGATCTTCATTTTGTACCAGTGGATTTAGTGTAGGTTCATTTGTCAAAAAAAAATTTGATGGTTCAGAGTCTATATACCTTGAAGTTCCTCTGAATTCTTCATCAATTTTTACATTTGTAATTTGAACAATTTTCTGCAATCTTTTGTTAAAACATCTATATGCTTTGCTCTTAGATGAATAACCAAGAAATATTCCTTCATCACATCTAGGATAAAATTTTCCAATATACTCATCTCTTCTGATATAACATTCACTTCCAAAAATTCTGAAATACTTAAGAGTAGGAGTATTACCAAACCATTGTTTATGAGGGGTCTTACCGGTTTCACCTTTGATGTGAACTTTGTTGAATGTATAGACCGCTGTATTGACTGCTTCTGATAACAAACTTCTTGCTGCATCCAAGATAGTTCTCTTTTTCCTTTCAACAACTCCATTTTGCTGTGGTGTTTGAGGTGCTGATAGCTATCTTCTAATTCCATTCACTTTACAGAATGTAATAAATTCCTTAGATGTAAATTCTCCTCCTTGATCTGATCTTAGACATTTGATTTTCTTACCAGTTTCATTTTCTACCATTGCTTTGAATAGTTTAAACTTTCCAAGTGCTTCTGATTTTTCTCTGAGAAAAGTAACCCAACACATTATAGAATAGTCATCAATGATTAGCATGAAATATCTATCACCTTGTAAGCTTTTAGTTCTAGCTAGACCACATTAATTAGTGTGAATCAAATCAAGAGCATTATTTGATTTTTCTGGAATACTTTTGAAACTAGCTCTAACTTGTTTTCGAAATTGACATTCCTTACATACTGTATTCTGAGGTTTGACAATTTTAGGTAAATCTCTAACTGCCTTAGTAGTATTGATTTTCACCATGCAATCAAAGTTTACATGATAGAGTCTCTTATGCCATAACCAACTTTCATCTATATGTGCAATCAAGCATGTCTTTTCATTGTTATTCAAATGAAAGATATTAACTCTAGTGTGATTACCGGTTGCAATTTCCAAACCAGTTTTGTTCATGATTTTGCATTTTGCATTTTTAAATTGTAATTGAAATCCTTTTTCAACTAATTGACCAACACTCAAAAGATTATGCTTTAATCCTTCAACATAGTAGACATTGTCAGTGTTATGCTTACCATCAAGAGATATTGTACCCTTACCTCTGATTGAGCAAGCTTTGTCATCTCCAAATCTCACTAAGCCTCCATTGTATTCTTGAAAGTTCAAGAATTTACCTTTGTCTCTTGTCATATGATGTGAGCATCCTAAATCAAGGATCCATTAATCCTTTGCTTCAACTTTAGCTACGAAGGCCTCTACTACTGGTTGAGTAGTAGGTGTCGGTTGATCTTCTATTATAGAAACAATAACCCATCCATTGTCTACTGGATCCTCATCAGAATCATCAGTCACACCTTCATCAACAATGTAACAAGATTTGTCTGTATTCTTAAATCTGTATCTCTGATATTCAGGGTTAGGCTTGTATGTTCTTCTAGCTCGTTCTCTTAGTATAGCATGTCTATCAGGGCATCTCGAAGCCATATGACCAATCTTATTATAGTTAAAACATTTAAAGGGTGCTTTACCTTCATACTTACTTCCAACTGGACCTTTAGGCATTTTCCTTGCAAATAGTGCTTCAAGTTCTTCAAGTTCTTCATTTTCTTTCCTTCTTTCTTCAAGTTATCTTGCATAAATGTCTTTCCAATCAGATTTATCAAATGATGGAGCAGATGATGTTGATGCTTTAAAGGCCAAATTTGTCTTTATAGTAGCAACAAGACCAAATTCTTCAATTTCAAAAGCTGAAAGTTTCCCAATCAATGTATCCCTAGTAACTGATGTATTAGGCATTGTTCTTAACTCATTTATAGCAGTGACTTTCATTTTATATGCCAGTGGCAATCCTATTAAAACTTTTGAAACAATTTCATCCTCACTTAAGGTTCCTCCACAACATTTAATACCCAAAACAATTTCATTTACTCTTTCCATAAAAGCAAAAATCCTTTCATCTTCTTCCATTTTCAGATGTTAATACCCAACTCGGAAGCTTTCATGTTTTGCAATTTTGACTATGGAATCTCCTTCATTCAATGTTTCCAAATGATCCCAAATAGCTTTAGCAGTAGACCTATCTGATAGTCCCATGATTTGCTGATCTGATAGTGCGCTGAAAAGTGCTTCTCTTGCTTTGCAATCATTTTCCTCATCTTTAGTCAAGTTAGCTGGACTAGGTGGACCTTGTACAACAGTAGTATAACCATTCTTTGTAACATCCCAGATGTCCTTTCCAATGCAATTTAGATGTGTCTCCATTTTGATCTTCCATATGCCATAGTTGGTTCCATCAAATTTAGGACTATTCTTCCTGAAATAGTTAGTAGACATTGGATCTCCTCAAGCTGTTAAACTTCTGCAAAAGAGGACTAAGCTCTGATACCAATTGTTAGGAACTAGAGACAACTGAGAGGAGAGGGGGGGGTTGAATTAGTTGTCAAATAAATTGAAACCAAAATCAACTTAACCAACTTAATGCTTAATACTGGTAAACCAGTTTAATGTCCCGGTAGATAGTTTTAACAGTTAATTTCTATACTGGTAAGGATTAGTGCATGAAACATAAAGACAAAAACATAACACCAATATTTTTATGTGGAAACCCTGTAAGTGGAAAAACCATGATGGGAAACCTTACCCACAATGTGATGATACTACTGCAGATAGTAAGTATACATAAATGGGGTCTGCACATGTAGAAAGGCCAAGTGCCTAGAGCTCACTGCTCAATCACAAAATGGGAGTCACACTGACTACAGTTGGATGGTTAAATCCAATAAGAATGTACTGCACAAAATAGCATCTTTATATGTTGGATTTAGTACCGGTGTAGTTCTGATTGTCTTCACAAAAACCCTCCTTCAATCTTTAAATGATGTCTGTGTGTATATCTCTACTTATTCTTGTAGATACCTTTACACAATCCTTTTCGCATTCCACACTTGATCTTACAGATAAGATCTTACATTTATACCATAACCTAGGACCAATTTTAGTAGGTCAGCTCTACAAGATATTACAATTAAAACATTTTACAAACAATATAATATCTGATGCAATAACCGATTCAACATGTCGGCTTAATGTATTTACAATAATAATTAATCATCTCCATAGCGTGCCATGCTGATTTGGAAAAGATAAACTTGTCGGTGTAACCCTGGACCTATTTGTCGGTAACAACAAATATGCAAATATGAGTATACCAATAAACAAAACTCCAGGACAAAGTGTCCACACGATGTCTCCGACATTACCAAGTGTTTTCCATATCATTCCAACTGCCAGTGATCATTATATCATGTCGGTGTACCAAATACTGGTGACTATGCATGAGTCACTTGCTTGCCGGTGAATGTTGCTGATTCTCCAAAGTGCCAGAGTTGATAAGTGTTTAGTAGGTGTTGACATCAATGACAAAACCATACCAAAATACCAGCAGATAGGATGAAAGATGCAAGACTAGGCGATTAAGATGTTAAATGTATTCCAAATTGAAGATTAGATTATTCTAGATGAGTTAATTAAACTAGATGAGTATAAAATACTATGAGATGATATGCAATTAACTAGATGATATGCTAAAATGAAACTAAAACACTAATGCTAAATGGATTGGATTCTTGAAGATGACTTGAATGCTTGAAGATGACAAGATGAACTCTTTAGCCTGCAAAATGACTATAATTTAGATGCACAAGATTGAGATATGAATTGAAGGATAAATGGGCTCTATTTATAGAAGAATTGGAGAATTGGATGGCCAAGATTGAATTGGCTAAAGGAGGGTAAAGATTGAAAGTTATCAGTCCATGTGAGATTTTCAACCCAATCCCATGTTGACAAGTGTCACCATGAGATTGCTTGAGAGGAGAGGGAGGAATTAAATGCTTTAGAAAAATTAATGGTTAATCCCATGTGGGAAAATTCATGGAATAAAGCTTTTATCCATTGAATAAAGATATTGTCCAATGCACAAAATCTTGTGCAAAACTCAATGTGTTGAAAATGTGAAATTTTGTAAGAGAATTAAAAGCTCTTTGGAGACCTTGGAGGTTATCTTATTGGAAGTTAGATAACCTTCAAGAATTTTGTGAGAGTCCTACAAATTTGGTGAACTCAACAAAGCTAGCTTGTTGAAAGGATAAAACTTTAAATGCATTTAGAAGACTTTCTTCCAAAATGAGAAGTGACTTCCCCAAAATTTAGGGATGTGACCATGATATTAGACTAATTAAGTGGTTTTTGAGAGGTTCTAGAAGTATGCTTAGGAAGTTAATGGAAAATCTAGGAGAATGAAAGTGGGAGAAATAGAAATTTTTAACTAAAATAAAAAGATTGATTTCAACTAAAATGAATGCAAATTACATTTGGATAGATATTTAAATAAATATTAATTTATTTAAATGTGAATGTGAATTTTGAATTTTATTTAAATAAATCTTAATTTATTTAAATGAGAAAAAGGGGGATAAAACATTAAATGCTTGAAGACTTTGAGGGGAACCATTAAAGGCTTAAGAAGACTTTAAGGGAAACTATTAAAGGTTTGAGAAGACTCTAGAAAGAAGGTGGATTAAAGGCTTGAAGACTTTAAGGGAAGCCATTAAAAGTTTCAAGTGGTGGGGATAAATTGGATTTTAAATAAATAATTTATTTATTTAAAGTTGTGGTGCAACTTGCATTTGTAAGAAAATGTAAGTGGGTGGAGGAATCTAAGATTTTTTAGATAAAATAAAAGATTTATTTTAGCCAAAAGGAGATGCAACTTGCATATGTTGTAAAATGCAAGTGGGGTGAGGGAAATATGGATTTTTAATTAAATGTTGAATTTAATTAAAATGGAATGAATATTTTAATTAAATGTTGAATTTGATTAAAATGGCTAGAAGCAGATATTTAATTAAATGTTGAATTTAATTAAAATGGCTAGAAGGGGATATTTAATTAAATGTTAAATTTAATTAAAATGGCTAAAAGGGGTTATTTAATCAAATGTTGAATTTTATTAAAATGGATTAGATAGAAGAAAGGGGGAATTAATTAAATCTTTAATTTGATTAATGGTTGATTAGAAGAAAACGGATATTGATTCAACCTTTGTTTAGTCAATAGGTGGATTACGGTAATTAAACAAAATAAATTCATTTAATTAGTTGTGCAAGTTTTAGGTGTCTACTCATGCATTTATATATTAGATCATAGGCACATCAAATCTAGGGAGAATATAATGGTGAAAAATATACAAATATGTGATTTTAACTTATTTTTTCATCTAAAATAAATAAGAATATCAATGGAATAACATATTTTATGTTGGCAATTGACACTCATTGGATTCATGTTGTTGTCATTGATGGAAACAAGACTTGATGGAATCATTTATCGACATTATGAGGCATTCACTGACAAACACCGGCTTTGGAGCATTCAAGGCTACATTGACACTGGTACCAGCACCGACATCAAACACTTCAGGACACCGACATCAAGGAAGATTTATTTAGAAAATCATTTTATAATAATTGTATAAAGCTGACATTGTATATCTTTTGTAATGCATTGTAAGATGACATAAGACACATTGTTTGTAATGGGTATATAGGTCAGTGTGTTAGGATATTATGACATGGGAAAATGAATGTGAAATAGGAAATCGTTAAGGGTTGTGCGAGGATAGAACTTGTGGATAAGGATTGTGAATGCAAAGATCATTTGTGTACGAATGTTGTATCATTCAATGATCTATTAATGTTTTGTATGATATTCATGGAGGGAAGGTGATACCGGTAGTAGTGTTCAGGGTTTACGAACTAGTACAAAGCAGAGCTATAACTAAAACTCTATTTGACATAGTGGATGCATTTTGTGAGTTCACTTCCATTTTGTTTTCTTCAGCAGAAGCTTGTAGTCAACGAGGCTCTTTAGTGATGAGTAATGTGCTCTAGGCAGCGTGCCTTCCTGCATGTGCAGACCCCCATTATATGTAATATTTTTCATATGGCCAGTGAATTGATATTGTGGTTCACAAATCCCACTGTGGGTTTTCCTCATTGAGGTTTTCCACGTTTAAATTATGTGTATTATGGTGTTCATTCATGTGGATGGTTCATTTGCTTCTAGTTATATGTTTATTTGTTTATTGGTTTATATGTGTTCAGTATACAAGCATAAAATCTTGTGTTACCGACAGAACACTGATTCAACTCCCCCCCCCCCCCCCTCTCAGTGTTCTTCGATCCCAACAATTTTTTAAGTAGCATATTCTTACATATATTTGGCTATGAAAATACACTTTTCTAATCTAAAATGTAAATATACACCAAACTAATATTCTCCCGTTTAGTTTTTGATTAAGGAAAAAGTGGGTTTTACAGGGACCCAAAACCACCAAGTTACAAGCTACCATAAAATAAACATATAAATTCCACTAAAGTGGAAAGGTTGTCAAAGAGATAAAAAGATAGCAGACTGAACCAAAAGACAACAAACAACTAACACAAGAAACATATTAACCTAAGAACTTTAATGTCTCCACAATCTTCATTGCGAGGATATTCATCTCTTGTGCCACCTTCTTTAGTTCCTAGAACTCCTGAGTGGAAGACTTTGCCTTTCTCTTAAGGCTGGATATGGGTCTCTTAGAGGGACAACACTCCTCTTTCTGGCCTTTTTCTTTGTCAGCGTTGATGTCCATAATCATGGAACCTTGTTTGGACTTATCCAACTTATCCACCAATGTATTCAAAGTGGCCACATAGTTCTTCGCAATTTTATGGCTTTGCTTCATAATGGTGTTCATTGTTTCCCCAATTTTACCGATTTCCCCTTCGAGATTCATGATCTTTTTCTCGTTTTAATTTTTCATTTTTTTCATTAGTTCCATGGCTCTTTGGAGACACTCTACCATCGACAACTTCTCTTCTTTAGTCCACACTACCCCTTCAACATTCTAAGGCTGCCCTTTTTATATCAATTCATCCAATTTATTGGACACCACCCTGTTCCTTAAATTGATGTCCTTTATTTCATGAAAAACCCAATTTAAAACCCTAAAGAAATCCACAACACCATTTATGGCAATTGCCAAGATATCATCTAGAAATTCCCGATCCATTTTAAAGTAATGGTCTTTAGGATTGAGGTCTTTGGGGAATCAAGGCCTATTCACTCTATCAGTGGCAGCGTGAGAAGAGTGGGATACTTCAGATGGATTAGAGGTATCATAGGAGTCTTCCAACGAGTCCTCGAAGTAAGAAATCAACTTCTTCTTAGGAGTGACCTTCACCTTGATTCTAGCTTTGAAATGGGATTTCACAAAGAGAGTTCACAAAGAGAGTTCTTTTTTACCCGAAGGCATACTCAAAGGGTTTTTCTTAGGCACCTTCTTAGAGGGGGAGTAATTTCATCTTCCCAAATAGAATCCCCATCAGAATTTCCCTCAGACAAACTAGTTTCAGTATCATACCCTTCTAAGGTTGGGGTCAAAATGGGGTTAGATGGGGCCAACATATTAGGAAAGTTCTCATGAATAAGCTGAATGACACCAACATGCAGGACATGGAAATTCCTAGGGCTATTACAGTGTTCTTGGAGATAATGTTTCAGAGAGAACAACAAGTCGTATGGGAAAGAAATCCTAACCTTGTGTCGGAAGTTGTTGAGAACAAAATGGTAGTTATAGACTCTGGTGACTTTTTCTTCAACTATAATGTATTCCATTACCACCTTGAGAACCTCCCTCTAGAGCTTCTTAATGGTACTGACCTCAAAATAGTTATTCAAAACTTTAACAAGTGCTTTCCTTTCCTCATTGGTCTTCGGAAATTTGATAATTGCATTGTCAGAAATCTTTATATCACAAGAGAACTCCATCCCCTCTATAGACAGGTCAATAACTTCCCCAATAATATTCTCATCAATTTTTCACTTTTCTCCCCGAGAGAACTATTCCTTCCTCCTCCCAATTTTTGATAAAATACTTCACAATATCAGGCTTAGCACCATGAAGTTTCTCAATATAAGGTCTCAGACCTCTTCTATCTATTTGCCTCCATACCTTCTTGTTTTTCTAATGATTATCATAGTTTTTTGGCTCCACCCTCTGCCTTCTTCCCCCCATTTTTTTATATACTTCACTTTTCATAGTAGCGGAATCGATCAACATAGCAAAAATCTTATAGCAAAACCAAGGCACCCACAAAATGTGCCACTCCTCAAAACTTTTATAGATCATTAAGGCATCACCAAAGTAATGAATGATGAAACAATAACCTTCTTTGATCCACTTAATCATTAGTTGAAGTGACAAATTTACCATGCATGACATCATAGTTTAATAAGGCTTTGATATCCACTTCTAATTCATTATAGGAATGCCATGTCCACCAATCATAAGTTTTACTCCTTCACTAGCAAAATAATTGGCCACCGCATTAGCTTCCCTAAATGTATGGGAAATTTTAACCTTTTCAAAGTTGGAAAGAAGGGATTTGGGATGATCGATCCAACTTGTTACAGTCCATGACGGGGGGGAATTTCCTAGTGTTGAACACTAGATGTCACTGAGAAGGGGGTTGAATCAGTGATTTCCAAACTTTTCCCTTTTCTATTCTATGTGTGTATACTAGTTAACAGATCTAACAAAAAGAAGACCACACATAAAAGGGACATCAGATAACACCATATGTACGAGGAAAACCAAAGATGGGAAAAACCTCAGTGAGAAGTGTTTTTGGAGACTATTGCTCCAATCCAGCATCACAATGAAATATTCAGTTACATAAATTAGGGCACCAAACCAAGGAGTACCACTCTCTCTTTAGGGAACCAACCCAAGGAGTACCAACCCCTAATTTTAGGGCACCCACCCAAGGAGCACCAACCCCTAAACCAAGCTCCAACCCAGTGATCTACAAAATCATATTTTGAATACAAAAGTTATCTTCTTGTTACAAAAGAACTTTGTAACCTTCATGTATACCTCCTCTCCCATTCTCCTCTCTTCAATCCTTTGTCAAATTCTTCTTTGGCTTTTCTCTATGGGAACCTTATCTCCTGCTGAAACCCACTCTCTATTGCACCTTTCTCTTTGATGAACCTTTGTTGATTCAACCTCTTCTTCTTCTATGTCGGTTCTCTTCTTTATTCATTTATCTCTCTATTGGTCCTCTTTTCCCTTTGCTACATTTCTGCTATCCACCACTAGTTTGGATAACTTAGTCAGATTTCTACCATTTGAATCTTGTCGGTTCTCAACTTACCTTCTCTGCAATCTTCTGCAACTTATCTCTGCCAGTTTAGTCACCACCGGTGAACTCCTCTGTCAGACTCAATGGATGTTACCCCATATTTATTTTGAACAAATAATGTGCATTTAATTTCATTTCCCTCATTTAGTTTGATCCATCTTTAGTCATGCACCTTTTTTTCCTTTTATGTTTCACCTTTTCTATCTGTTGGTTAACATATTTGTCTCTTTCGTCAAATTATAATGTTTGTTTTCTTTGAATAATAATATGACTCTTGTGCACCCCTTTATGAAAGAAAACAAATAGACCAACAGTTGGATGAACCAATTAAAAATCCATCCTTTGCATTAGAGGGCAGCTCCTCGTATGATTTGCAATGAATTTTATGAAAAAAACTTTGAAATGAAGACACTTTTAACCAGAAAGCATGGAAATGCTTTAGAATTCATCCATCAACATAATGGAATGCTTCTAAAATAAAATAAGAGAATATTTTGATGATGAATTTCAAATAAGAGCTCACAGACTCCTATTTCCATACACGTTCATTTCACAAATTCAAAGCAAAGCAAAATGCATAGTAGTAAGAACATTGATCGAGTCTCTCTTATGTGTCACAGGACAAGGGGGATCATCACATCTCAATCCACAAATGAATTTTACTTGCAATTAATGGTAACAATGAATCCAAGAAATATAGGAATAACGGATAACAAAAATGATATCATGCACATAAGGTGATTTCTCAAGAAAGATTGCCAATCCTCAAATAAACAGATTCAAAGACTGCACACCATAGCATTTCATTGATAAACCAGTCATTCCAGTTTGAAGAAATTCATAGAAAAATAGATATTGTTTCTTCCCTGAAAAATCACATTTTTTCAGACCTTTCTAAAGTATCAAAAACATATTTATATAGCCACAACCTAGCCAATGATTATAATGGGAAACATGGAAAGCCAACAATTTTCAGCCTCGCAAAGTCAGTGAAACCAGCATTTAAACAAAAATAAAACTGTTTTGCAACTAATAAGTGAACATGACCTATCATCTACGGAAAACATTACTAAGCAGTTTTAGTAACTTCTTTCTTCCAATCCACAAGAGCAGCAGAAAAGTGTTGAATGGTTGTCTTATGAGGCAATCCCATGTGTGCCATTCATTGCTTCCAGACCTCTTTTTCCTTGTGAACCTGTGCAACTTTTTTGGAATGACTATCCAAATGTCCAATACATAAAAACAAGAGTGATTCAATTTTATCAATGACACTTAAGTCATCCGAAACTAAACCCTTAGCTTCTTTCACATAATTGATTTTGCCTTTAAATGATTCTTTTATAACCTCAACCGTTTCAAGGGTTCTTCCATCATCTTTCAAGCATTTTATCCCAATGCACATGAGTTCATTTCTCATTGAGGTAACTAGTTCTGCAAGTTGATTTACCAACTTTGCGAAATCCTCATAAGCCTATTTTATCAAGGAATTTCTCCATTCAATGTTCCATTGACAAACATATTAAATACTATCATCTAAGCTTGCCACATGTTTTTTAGCAAGAAACTTCACTACCCCATAACTCTGCACTTCTCGCATCTGTGCAGCTTTTGATGCCCATTTAGCTTCCTCATTTTTCCAGTTGATGATTTCGACCTCCAACTCCTTCATCATTTGTATCGCCCCATCATATACTCTGCTTAAATTAACAAAGTATTTGGCACCAGACTTCAGAATTATTTGTAACCACTCCATCATAGTTTCTGTGATCAACCTGCATTTTTGTATTTGTTCCAGAGCTCTGATTTGTAGGAGACTTAGGATCAAAAGACATTGGAATCTTTGAGAAAGGTTGACGGTTCAGATCATTAATTGCCTAAATATACTCTGCCATCCTTCATAACATTTCTTTCATCTGATGCTTATCTTTCTCATCTTTCCAAGTCCTGGTTATGATCCTCTTCGTTGAAGCCTCAAGATGAAGAACATTTATAGCTTGAGAAGCAATTCCAATATTTACCTTTTCAATAGAAAAGTCCTAAGCTGTAGGGTTTTCTGTCTTTTCATCTGTCAATGGATGTGCTATCTCTGTGATCCAGTTCCCACTATCTACATCAAAATCAATTTTTGACATAATTTTTGACTTCTTTGCTTTAGGAGTTTTTCCCAAGCATTTACTCACCATGTCCTCTATTGGAATTGAGGTTGGAACAATGTTTCTCTTCTTTCTGCTTAACATATTTTCTAACCATACTGGTCCTAAAGGAACTTGAGACTTATCTGGATCAGTTTTAGTTTCTTTTCTATCCCTTACTATCAACATAGTAACTGCATTTAAGGTTTCTTGCTCTTGCTGATTACTACCCTCATCAACCAGGCCTTGTTGTTATTTATTCGGATCAATTGAGGTGGTATCCATCTCATGGTCAACTATCACAGTATCAACAGGCAAGGATCATCTTTTGCCCCTTGCTTTGGAGTGGGTGATTCTGACAGAAGTTGACTCCTCTTTTCTCTGCATTGTCTTTACTCCATGTCTTCCTCTTCCCTGTTTCTGTGAATAATCCACAACACAAGATGGAACAAGTGAATTAAATACCAGGACCTCAGTGGGTGAGGTTGAATCTTTCTTTGAGCTTCTGCTCAGTCTTCGCTCTTTAAGCCATTTTTTGTTCTTTGAATGACCAAGAATGTCCTGGTTTGAATTTGTTCTTCATTTTTTTTCCAGTCAATCTTTGGTATTACTCCTTTCTGCCTATCATCAACAAATTGGGAATCAAGAAAATAATTTTCATGATCAACAATATTTGCAGTATTTATCTTCAGACCATAATCCCTAATTTGTTGCACTGTGAGTCTTAAGTGAGCTCTTCTTTGGACTTCATACTCATCCACACAATCCACCCAAAAGTCTTCTAGCTAGGTACATGTTGAAAATTCTCCTTGAATGTAAAGTGGGTCATTACAAATCCTTGAACATCAAACTTAGTGCGGGGAAGATACAACTGAAAATTGAACCTTTTGAACTCTAATTCTAAATTCAAAGCATTTGAAATACTGTTACAACTATAATATGTTAGTTCAATGGGTAAAGAAACCCCCATTTGGTGTTCTTCCCAATATTTCTTATCTATATGGGCAAGTTCCCAGCACACTTCAATTAACAGTTGCCTATCAAAGATATATCTTGACAATTTGTAGGGTTCACCTTCAAAAGCACCAACCCTCAAATAAGTGAACCTGGAGAACTAAAAATAGAAGTTGTCATATATGTTTATAAACTATATGGCTTCCTCAGCTAATCTCTTATGAATATCTCCTTTTAACTCAAACACTAACCTGCCAAGAAAAATATTATGAACATTGTAATAATTTTTAGTGATCATGTGTTGTTGCAAATGCGAGTAATATTCATATATCCTCATGTCATCCTGTCAGGTTTCATTATACAAACCTACCCATTGATAGGTGTAGGCTAAATAGTATATGAGGTAAGAGGACATATAGAAATTTCTGTTACCAAAACAACTTAAAACCTCATACATTCTTTCCACAATTAACTCTACCTAATCTATGTATCTCTTTTCACCAAAAATGACCTGAATAAAGAAATACATCCAATCCTCCCAATAAAAGGCTATTTGATTTCCCTACATTCTATGTAGTAAAATGAATATATCCCTTACTTCTTGAATCAGATGCTCTCGGGTTAATGGGCTTGGCAGTCTAGAACCCCCCTTTTGAAATTTCAGTAACCAATTTCTAGCAATGACACTCCTATAACAAAACTTCTTCTCAGAGAAAAGTCCTTGCGACTTACATACTATCTAGTCCTCATATTGCTCCTTCTCTGGTATTTTCATTACATCAGTAATAACCTTACCCTCTACATCCCTTATACACCTCTCAGCAGGATCATATCTGCTCATACATTCCAAAACTAGTTCTAGGCATGACACAGCTAGAGGAAATGCTACAGCTTCTACCTGTTGGCAAATGCACACTCCAATGAGAAATTGTAGGTGATTGAAGGTTTTGTCACTGATGGAAACCTTGCAATCATATGATACCGACAAGATAGAATACTGGCACCAGCAATGACAAACTCTACACCGACACACAAAACACTAATAGTGAAAGGAAGGATACCAGCACCCTAGTCGACAAGAATTTTATTTATAATCTATTTTATAATTAATTGTAAAATCATTGTAAGCCAACATGGAAAGTTATAAAATGACTCATATATGTATGAGATCATTGTAGAACATTTAGTAACAAGGAGATAGGCGAAATTATGTAGACCTAATATGCGAATTATAGGTTAAGGGTTTATGTATGTAGCAGAGCTTAAACCGGTACTAGATCTCACATACCAGATGCTAATCTAAAGCAATACATGTTAGGTCCCGGAGACAACTGAGAGGGGGGGGCGGTGAATTAGCTGTCAAATAAATTTAAACCAAAAACAACTTAACCAACATAATGCTTAATACCGATAAACCAGATAAGTATGTCGGTAGATAGTTATAACAGTTAATTGCTATACCGGTAAGGATTAGTGCATGAAACATAAACACAAAGTCATCCACAACATATAACACCAATATTTGTACATGGAAACCCTATAAGAGGAAAAACCATGGTGGGAAACCTTACCCACAATTAGATGATACTAATGCAGATAGTAAGTGTACATAAATGGGGTCTGCACATGCAGAAAGGCCAACAACCTAGAGTTCACTGCTCAATCACAAAATGGGAGTCACACTGACTATAGTTGGATGGTTAAATCCAATAAGAATGTACTGCACAAAATAGCATCTTCATATGCTGGAATCAGTACCGATGTAATGTTGATATGCTTCCACAAAAACCCTCCTTCAATCTTCAAATGATGTCTGCATTTATAGCTCTGCTTAATCTCCCATATACCTTCACACAATCCTTTTACGCATTCCACATTTGATCTTACAAATAGGATCTTAAATTTATACCATAACCTAAGACCAATTTTAGTAGGTCAGCTCTACAAGATATTACATTAAAAACATTTTACAAACAATATAATATCCGATGCAATAACCGATTGAACATGTTGGCTTAATGCATTTACAAAAAAAATTAATCATCTTCATAGCATGCCATGTTGATCTGGAAAAGATAAACCTGCCGGTGTAACCCTAGACCTATTTGCCCGTAACAACAAATATGCAACTATGAATATACCAATGAACAAAACTACAAGACAAGATGTCCAAATGATGTCTTTGATATAACCATGTGTTTTCCATGCCATTCCAAGTGTCGGCGATCATTATATCTTGTCGGTGTACCAGATACAAGTAACTATGCAATAGTTGCTTGTCGGTGAATGTTGTTGGATCTCCAAAGTGCTAGTGTTTTAGTAGGTGTTGACATCAATGACAAAACCATACCAAAATACCAACAATCTCCCCCTTTGGCATTGATGGCAACACAAGATGGAAAAACCATCAAAGCGCTAAAATAGAAATGCCAAGTACCAAAAACCATTAATCTCCAAAAAGATTATAACCAGAAATCAAAATACAGATACAGAGAGTAGCAACAATCTCTCTAAACAATAATTTCTCCCTCTAGGAGCAACATGTGTTTTCCTTGTGTTTCCCAAAGTTTTTCCATACCAATCTCTCCCTAAAAGATAATAAGGATAATGTGTTTTTCCATAGATATCTCTCCCCCTTTGACATTAAATGCCAAAGTTACAATAAAACCAAGTTCATATATAAAATACCAATCAATTCAGTATAGCAACTACTCCCCTTGAGAAGTAGCTTCCTCATCAAAGACCGGAATAAAAGATTTCTCTGTTTATTCTGCTAGTTGATGACAATCATCAACTGTCTAAGTCTCTACCGGTGGTGGTATGACTCCAAGCTGATCTTTGAGATATTCAAAGGTCTCCCTAGGCAAAGGTTTAGTGAAAATATCTGCAATCTACTCTTTAGTATTCACATAAACTAGTTTTATCTCCCTTGCTTCAACTTTTTCCCTTAGAAAATTCAATTTGATAGAAATATGTTTGGTTTTAGAATGTAATGCCGGATTCTTAGATATATCAATTGTTGCAGTGTTATCACAATAGATAGTAATAGGTTCCTTGCATTTTACCTTTATGTCTTTCAACATTTGCTTAAGCCATAGTACCTGTGTATAGTTAGTTGCTACTGCAACATATTCTGATTCTGCTGTTGATCAAGATGTACAACTTTGTTTCTTACTCAACTAAGAAACTAGTATGTTTCAAAGAAAGAATGCTCCGTCGGTGGTGCTTTTTCTATCATTCACATCTCCTACCCAATTTGCATCTGTGTATGCACATAATTCAAAGTTTTCATCTCTAGGATACCATAATCGAAGATTTATAGTGCCTTGTAAGTACCGAAAAATCCTTTTTACTACTGATTCATGATTTTCTCTAGGATTACTTTGAAATCTTGAAACAATACATATTGCATTCATAATATCAGGACTGGTTTGTGTCAAATATAGTAAACCTCCTATCATAGATTTGTATCTAGTTGGATTAACAGGTGTAGATTCATCCCTTTGTGATAATTTGTCATTTGTTGTCATAGGTGTGCTTACTGGTTTAGAGTTCTCCATCCCAAATTTCTTTAGAACTCTTTTAAGTATTTGGATTGAGTCAAGAATATACCTTTATCAGTCTATGAAATCTACAATCCTAAAAAGAATTTTATTTCTTCAATCATAGACATTTCAAATTCTTGCTGCATTTTAATAGAAAATTCCTTACATAATCCATCTTCTCCTCCAAAGATTATATCATCAACAAATACTTCTATAATCAATATGTCATCATTAGTTACTTTATAATATAAATTGTTGTCTGCATTTCCTTTAGTAAAACCAATCTTTAAAAGATACTTATCCCATCTTGCATACCAAGCTCTTGGAGCTTGTTTTAGTCCATACAGAGCTTTCCTTAACCTGCAAACCATATCATTGTCATCTATCAAATAAAATCCATCAGGTTGTTCAATGTATACTTCCTCTTCAAGATCTCCATTCAAAAATGCACATTTAATATCCATTTGATAAACTTTGTAGTTCTTGTGTGCTGCAAAAGCCAAAAATAATCTGACTACCTCAATTCTAGCTACCGGTGCAAAGGTTTCATTGTAATCAACTCCTTCTTTCTGAGAATATCCCTTACACACTATTCTTTCTCTATTTCTGACAACCTTACCAGTTTCATTAAGTTTTTTTCTAAATACCCATTTGGTTCCAATTACATTTTTATCTTTAGGCCAGGGAACTAATGTACAGATGTTATTTTTCTCAATTTGTTTTAATTATTCTTCCATAGCTTTAATCCAAAATTTATCTTCACATGCCTCATTAATAGATGACAGTTCAATTTGTTAAATAAGACATACCTCTTCATTTTCCAATCTTCCTCTTGTCATAACTCCTTTAAACTTGTTTCTAATTATCTGATCTTTAGAATGATTCAGTCTTACATACCGGGGTGTCTTTGTTTGTTGTTGATCCTCAATTATTGTGGAATCCTCAAATGATACCGGGGTAACTGGATCTTCATTCTATACTGGTGGATTTAGAGTAGGTTCATTTGTCAAAATTTCTGTTGCCGGTTCATAGTCTATATACCTTGAAGTTCCTCTGAATTGTTCATCAATCTTTACATTTGTACTCTCAACAATTTTCTACAATCTCTTGTTAAAACATCTATACGCTTTGCTCTTAGATGAATAACCAAGAAATATTCCTTCATCACTTCTAGGATCAAATTTGCCAATATACTTATCTCTTCTTGTATAACATTTACTTCCAAAAATTCTAAAATACTTAAGAGTATGAGTATTACCAAACCATAGTTCATGAGGGGTCTTACCGGTTTCACCTTTGATGTGAACTTTTTTAAATGTATAGACCACTATACTGACTACCTCTCTCCAATATACATGTGGTAGGTTTGCTTCTCATAACATACTTCTTGCTGCATCCAACATAGTTCTATTTTTCCTTTCAACAACTCCATTCTGTTGTGGTGTCTGAGGTGTTGATATCTGTCTTCTGATTCCATTCACTTAACAAAATGTATTAAATTCCTTAGATGTAAATTCACCTCCTTGATCTGATCTTAAACATTTAATTTTCTTACCGGTTTCCTTTTCTACCATTTCTTTGAATAGTTTGAACTTTCCAAGTGCTTCTGATTTTTCTCTGAGAAAAGTAACCCAACACATTCTAGAATAGTTATCAATGATTAGCATGAAATATCTATCACCTTCTAAGCTTTTAGTTCTAGCTGGACCACATAAATCAGTTTGAATCAAATCAAGAGCATTATTGGATTTTTCTAGAATACTTTTGAAACTATCTCTAACTTGTTTTCCAAATTGACATTCCTTACATACTGTATTCTGAGGTTTGACAATTTTAGGTAAATCTCTAACTACCTTAGTAGTGTTGATCTTTACCATGCAATGAAAGTTTACATGACAGAGTCTCTTATGCCATAACCAACTTTCATCTATATGTGCAATTAAGCATCTCTTTTCATTGTTATTCAAATGAAAGATATTACCTCTAGTCTGATTACCGATTGCAATTTCCAAACCATTTCTATTCATGATTTTGCATTTTCCATTTTTAAATTGTAACTGAAATCCTTTCTCAACTAATTGACCAACACTCAAAAGATTATGCTTTAATCCTTCAACATAGAAGACATTGTCAATGTTATGCTTACCATCAAGAGATATTGAACCCTTACCTTTGATTGAACAAGCTTTGTCATCTCCAAATCTCAATAAGGCTCCATTGTATTCTTGAAAGTTCAAGAATTTACCTTTGTCTCCTGTCATATGATGTGAGCATCCTGAATCAATGATCCATTCATCCTTTACTTCAACTTTAGCTATGAAGGCCTGTACTACCGGTTGAGCAGTAGGTGTCGGTTGATCTTCTATTATAGAAACAAAAACCCATCCATTGTCTTCCAAATCTTCATCAGAATCATTAGTCACACCTTCATCAATAGTGTAACAAGATTTGTCTTTATTCTTCTTAAATCTGTATCTCTGATATTTAGGGTTAGGCTTGTATGTTCTTCTAGCTTCTTCTCTTAGTCTAGCATGTCTATCAGGGCATCTTGAAGCCATATGACCAATCTTATTGCAATTAAAACATTTAAAGGGTGCTTTACCTTCATACTTACTTCCAACTGGACCTTTAGGCATTTTCCTTGCAAATAGTGCTTCAAGTTCTTCAAGTTCTTCATTTTCTTTCATACTTTCTTCAAGTTCTCTTGCATAAAAGGCTTTGCAATCAGATTTGTCAAATTATGGAGCAGATGATGTTGATGCTTTAAAGGCCAAATATATGTTTATAGTAGCAACAGGACCAAATTCTTCAATTTCAAAAGTTGAAAGTTTCCCAATCAACGTATCCGTAGTAACTAATGTATTAGGCATTGTTCTTAACTCATTTATAGTAGTGACTTTCATTTTATATTCCGGTGGAAATCCTCTTAAAACTTTTGAAACAATTTTATCCTCACTTAAGGTTCGTCCACAACATTTAATACCCAAAACAATTTCATTTACTCTTTTCATAAAAGTAGAAATCCTTTCATATTCTTCCATTTTCAGATGTTCATACCTGACTCGAAAGCTTTCAAGTTTTGCAATTTTGACTGTGGAATCTCCTTCATTCAATGTTTCCAAATGATCCCAAATAGGTTTAGTAGTAGACCTATCTGATAGTCTCATGATTTGTTGATCTGATAATGTGCACAAAAGTGCTTCTCTTGCCTTGCAATCATTTGCATCATCTTTTGTCAAGTTAGTTGGACTGGGCTGACCTTGTACAGTAGCAGTATAACCATTCTTTGTAACTTCCTAGATGTCTTTGCTAATGTAATTCAGATGTGTCTCCATTCTGATCTTTCATATGCCATAGTAGGTTCCATCAAGTTTAGGACTGTCCTTCCTGAAATAATTAGTAGACATTGAATCTCCTCAAGCTGTTAAACTTTTGTAAAACAGGACTAAGCTCTGATACCAATTGTTAGGTCCTAGAGACAACTGAGAGGGCTGGGGGGGTGAATCAGTTGTCAAATAAATTTAAACAAAAAACAACTTAACCAGCTGAATGCTTAATACCAATAAACCAGTTAAGTATGACGGTAGACAATTATAACAGTTAATTGCTAAACTAGTAAGGATTAGTGCATGAAACATAAACACAAAGTCGTCCACAACACATAACACCAATATTTGTACGTGGAAACCCTGTAAGGGGAAAAACCACGATGGGAAACCTTACCCACAATCAGATGATACTACTATAGATAGTAAGTGTACATAAATGGGGTTTGCACATGCAGAAAGGCCAACAGCCTAGAGCTCACTTCTCAATCACAAAATGGGAGTCACACTGACTATAGTTGGATGGTTAAATCCAATAAGAATGTACAGCACAAAATAGCATCTTCATATGCTAGATTCAGTACTGGTGTAATGCTGATATGCTTCCATGAAAATCCTCCTTCAATCTTAAAATGATGTTTGTGTGTATAGCTCTACTTAATCTCATATATACCTTCACACAATCCTTTTTTGCATTCCACATTTGATCTTACAAATAAGATCTTACATTTATACCATAACCTAAGACTAATTTTAGTAGGTCGGCTCTACAAGATATTACATTAAAAATATTTTAAAAACAATATAATATCCGATGCAATAACCGATTGAACATGTTGACTTAATGCATTTACAACAACAATTAATCATCTCCATAGCGTGCCATGTTGATCTGGAAAAGATAAACCTTCCGGTGTAACCCTAGACCTATTTGCTGGTAATAGCAAATATGTAACTATGAATATACCAATGAACAAAACTCCAGGAGAAGATGTCCAAATGATTTCTTCGACATAACCATGTGTTTTTCATGCCATTCCAAGTACCGGTGATCATTATATCTTTCCGGTGTACTAGATACCAGTAACTATGCAATAGTTACTTGCTTGTCGGTGAATGTTGCTGGATCGCCAAAGTGCTATTGTTTTAGTAGGTGTTGACATCAATGACAAAACAATACCAAAATACCAATAGTACAAGACATTGGATTAATATAATCCATTTTTGTAAGTCAGCGTGACTTCTTTTGTAATTGAGCAGTGAGCTCTAAGCACTTGGCCTTCCTGCATGTGCACGCCCCTATTCTAAGAGTAATATTCACTTATTGGCTAGTAAGCGAATATTGTGGGTCACAAATCCCACCAAAGTTTTTCCCACACCAGGTTTCCTCGTTAAAATACTGTGTTATGGTGTGATTGCCATGTGGTTGTTGTTATTCTTGTTTACTACATTATTTTTGGTTTACCGGTACAGAGTTGTAATATGCTTCTCATGTTTTAAGTCAAGTAAATTTATTAACCGGTTAGATACTGATTCACCCCCCCTTCTCAGTATCTTTGGGAACCCTTACAATCGGTATCAGAGACTGATCCTCTATTTTTAGAATACTAACAGCTTGAGGAAGATATTGTCATCAGTAGAGATGGAAAACTTGTGAAAACAATTGGAAACAACTCTTTCAGAATATGATGCAAAAAAGGTGAAGAATATCAAACTTGAAGATGATCTAAAGGCTGCTCAGGATATCATTTAAGCATTTCAAGAAAATATTACCATTACAAGAAATAAGAGAAGAGAAATTTGTGAAAAGATGCAGAATGAGAATGATGAAAAGGAAACTGTTAATGGTCTGGTAAACAAGCTAAGACAAGAGATCAGTACAACACAGAATGAGATGCAGGATATGACTATGAGAGTTTGTAAAGAAATTGAAGATAGAAAGAAGAATGAAGAAGACTTGGTTAGAAGACTAAATGATGTTGGAAATACAAACACAAGACCCAGTCATGAAAATGATATGTTGAAGATAGATCTAATGCACCCACAAAATGACAAGACTGAAATCATAAGACAGAAAGGAGTATTGGAGAGTGAACTAACTGCTGCAAATTATCACAAAGTAAAATTCAAGAAAAGTTCAGAAGAACTTGGTGACATGCTGAAGAATCAGAAACCTAATGGTGATACAAATGGCCTTGGCTTTTAAGTTGGTGAAAGCTCTGGTACTGCAAACAATCATGATCATAACAAACTGGTAATGATAGTTTAGATACTAATTGTTAAGTACAGATGCCAAGCTAACAAGATGAGAGAGGGGGTGGATCATACAAACTTAATCTTCAATATATTCAATAGATTCAACCTCGGTAGCTTAAACAAATATATGTAATCAAAACTGTAAAAAATGCAACCTTAAGAACACATAATGATAACAACACTCATAACACCAGATTTAACGTGGAAACCCAAATAGGGAAAAACCACTGTGGGATATTGGACCCACTAAGAAATATACTCTTCTAGAGAATGCTCGATTAAAAGAAAATCCTATTAAAGATTACAAACACATTGCTAGATGTGACCCGGTTAAGGGATTTCCCTCAGATCTGTTAGGATCTTCACCTTATTAGAGGTGACCTTGTTAAAGGGTTTCAAACACTCAATAAGAATGTCACCTTGCTAGAGGGTTTTACAAATAAGACTATCAAGTCCACTCGGTTAAGAGATTTTTTGTCACTTCACAAAATAATAGTAATAAAAATATATGTGCAACTTTGCATCTAAAATGCTCAATACAATCTAGTCATAGGACTTATCTTGTCCCTCTGCTGGCCTTTATACTCTATTAATCAAACAGGTTTTCAAGCTTCTGTGCTTGGTAATCGCTATGTAGCATCCCTGTGCTTACATTTGCCTACATTCATTGTTTATCAACAGTTCCTTATTTATAAATAATTTGCTAACAACTAAATCTCCTCGATCACATATCCCATGATCAATCATAGCCATCAGATCTTCAAACTTGACCATGTTCAATGTATCCTTCAATCTGAAAATGTTTTACCTTGCCTTGGAACTTGCATACATTTCTTAGAACTTGTGCTAAGGTATTGCAGTTCAATCTAAGCTTTAGATCTTTCTGCCGATCTTCCATTGCCATAGATTCTTTAACAAATTCCATGCACAACATACCAATCATTTAATCAATTCTAGCTCATCAGCTTCCTTCATTAAATAAGGCTTTTAATCATTTAATGCATTCTATTACAGCTCAGTTGCAACTCGGTAAATACTAAACTTCACTCGATAGACATTCCGCCTTCATTAATCGATAGTGATAACCTTAGGGTTTATCGACTAGGTTCCTTGCTCGATAACATAGTATAGTATTAAACATACAATCAACAACATATGTAGGATATCAAAACAATCTAAACATCATGATCTCATCTTTGTTTAACTCGGTAATAGTTGCCCATTGAATAACTTATTTCTCCCCTTATTCATCACAATATTTATGTGTCTTTTACCGACATCTTTATACTCATCAAATCATACTTCTTAAGATATGGCAACATCATACTGAATTAGAAAATCAATTTCTTGACATCAATGACAAAATAATAATACTAAGATAGTAAACATCCTTAATCAGTTATATCCATAATCATCAACAACCTTCTCAATATCCTTATTGAAATTCCCACAATCTCTCCTTGTCTGTTATAATGCCAACAATCTCCCCCTTTGGCATTGATGGCAAACCCAATTGATTTAACCTAATTGATTTGGATTGTTGTGAGATTCTAAAATGCTCTCCCCCTCTCATCAGACTTCTCCCCCATACATTAGTCTTCTCCCCCTTTGACAACAATGCCAAAAAGTACAGAATGAAAACATGATTTCTTCTGCTGAAAAGTTAATTCCTTGCTGTTATGTGTCAACAAAGTCTTGGTCAGAGCATTATGTCTTCAATTCCTATTCCTTGTATTTGTTTCCTACACACCTTTAGAAAATCTCCTAAAGTGTGTAAATAAGCATCAATCCACACATAATATTCAGTAGATTCATCGAATTGATGCTTTCACCGAACTCGGTCAGTGAGTAGAAGATAGGGTTAGGACCCCTAACTTACTTCTGAGATAATCAAAAGTGTCCCTTGGCAGTGGCTTGGTGAAGATATCTGCTATTTGTTCCTTTGTGCTAACATACTCCAACACCACTTTCTTCTCTTGAACTTCTTCTCTAAGATAATGATATTTGATAGAGATGTGTTTTGTCTTAGAGTGCATAATAGGATTCTTTGAAATGTTAATGGCACTAGTATTGTCAAAGAATATAGTTACTGGCTTGGTAACTTTCTCATTTATACCTTCCAACAGTTGTTTGATCCATGCTATATTGGTACAATTCAATGCTGCAGCAACATATTCAACTTCTGTTGTTGACTGTGAAACACATCCTTGTTTCTTGCTAAGCCAACTCACTAGTCTTTCTCCTAAAAAGAAAGCTCCACCACTTGTGCTTTTCCTGTCATCTATGTTTCCTACCCAATTAGCATAAGTATAAACTTTTAAATCAAAATCATTTCTCTTGTTATATACTAAGCCATAATCTTCAGTGCCTTTCAAGTATCTAAAAATTCTCTTGATTGCTATCATGTGTGTTTCCTTGGGATCTACAAAAATTTTTGCAACTATACCTACTGCATGTGCTATGTCTGGTCTACTGTGAACAACATATTGTAGCTTTCCAGTCATGGCTCGGTAAAGTGTCTCATCAACAGATGCAGATTCATCATTCTTTGATCATTTAGAGTTGGTAGTCATAGGAGTACTTACTGGTTTTGAGTCCTTCATTCCAAATTTCTTCAAGATTTCATTTATGTACTTGGATTGAGTAATGAAAATCTCATCTTTCATTTTCAGTATCTATAAACCTATAAAATATTTTATCTCACCGATTAATGACATCTCAAATTCTTTGCTCATTTCATTTCCAAAGTTCTTGCATAAAAAGTCATTTCCACAAAAGATAATATCATCAACAAATATGGCTGAGACCAGTATTCCATTTTCATCATTCTTCATGTACATATTGTTGCTTTCACTTGTTCTTACAAAACAAATCTTTATCAAATAAGAGTGCAATCTCGCATACCATGCTCTAGGTACTTGTTTCAAGCCATATAAAGCTTTGTTCAATTTACATACCTGATCTTTATTCTTGTCTTCAACAAATCCTTCAGGTTGTTCAATATAAACTTGTTCTTCCAATATACCATTTAGAAATGCAGATTTGACATCCATTTGATATACTTTGAAATTTTTGAAAGCAGCATATGCCAATAATGTTCTTACTCCTTCAAGTCTTGCCATAGGTGCAAAAGTCTCACCATAATCAATTCCCTCTTCTTGAGCATAACCTTTGCAAACTAGTCTTGCTTTATTTCGAATGACGTCACCTTTTTCATTCAGCTTGTTTTTGAAAATCCACTTTGTACTGATTACATTTTTGTCCTTCGGTCTTGGGACCAATGTCCATGTGTCATTCTTCTTGATTTGATCAATCTCTTCTGTCATAGTATTTATCCAATCTTCACTGTTAAATGCCTCTTTCACTATTCTCGGTTCAAATTCAAATATCAAACATGTGTTCTATCTCAGTTTTTTTCTTGTCATCACTAGATCATCCTTATCTCCTATAATTTGACTTGATGCATGACTCCTTCTAACATACTTGGCTAATATAGGCTCGGTAGGCTTTGTATGATCTTCATCACTCGGTAACTGAATATCCTCTTTATTTTCTTTAGTAAATCTCTCGGTAGGACTTGTCGGTTGAACATAGACGAATTCTTCATAATCTTCTGGTTCTTAGAATTTCCTTCATCATTTCTTTCTACAAGTTCATCAGTTTTCACATTTACACTTTCTACTATTTTGTTAGATGATTTGATCAGACATTTAAATGCTTTACTTCTAGAAGAATAACCAAGAAATGTTCCTTCTTCACTTTTCTGATCAAACTTTCCATTTCTATCATCTTTGTGTACGTAGCATCTACTTCCAAAGATTTTGAAGTAACTTACATTAGGTTTCTTGTCATACCAGATTTCATATGGTGTCTTCAAAGTTCCTTTCTTCAATTATACTCGGTTCAGGGTGTAAACTGTTGTTCTTATTGCTTCTCTCCAAAATTTTTGTGGCACTTTCCTTTCAATCATCAGGGTTCTGGCACAATCCACAATAGATCTATTTCTTCTCTTAGCTATCCCATTTTGTTGTGAAGTTCTCAGTGCAGAGACTTGTCTTATTATACCATGGTCATTGCAGAATAAGTTAAACTCATCAGATGTAAACTCTCCTCCTCTATCTGATCTAAGATATTTCAGTTATCTTCCTATTTCATTTTCAACTCTTGCCTTGTACCATTTAAACATTTGAAAAGCTTATGATTTTTCTTTTAAAAACATTACTGACATCATCCTTGAGTAATCATCCACAAATAATATGAAGTACTTATCACCATAATAACTCTGAACTTTCATAGGACCACAAAGATCAGTGTGCACAAGATCTAAATTCCCTTAGAAGTGTAGGACTTACTTGTAAAGCTTGACCTTGTCATCTTACCCATATGGTATCCTCGACACATAGCATTCTCAGGTTTTTCCAAACTTGGTAGACCTCTTACTCGGTGCTTCTTACTTATTTTGATCAGATTATCAAAATTTACATGACAAAACCTTTTATGCCATAACTAAGTATCATCTATCTTTGCATAAAGACACTTATTTTGAGTTGAGTCAAGGCGAAATGTGTTACCTTTTGTTTGTGTCCCAGTAGTTGTTAACTTCCCATGCTTGTCATGAACTTTGACAATTCCTTTCTGAAATTCTATTCGGTAACCTATGTTGTTTAGTTGTGCTACACTCAACAAATTATATTTCAAACCTTCAACCCAATAAACATCATTACATTTAGCATTGTCAAGAAGTGTTATGGATCCTTTACTTTTTACCGGACATGGTGCATCATTACCAAATCTTACATAACCTCCATAATCTTCTAACATAACAAACTTGTGTTTATCGCCTGTCATGTGATGTGAGCATCCACTATCTATGATCCAAGAATCACTAGTATTTATGTGAGATATTAAATCTTTTTCTTTGTACTTTTCTTCATCTGATCCATCTTTGATAGCCACATAAACAACTTCCTCTATATCAGTTTCATCTAATTTATCATCATTAGCTTCCTCATCAGCTATTAGGCATGACTTTCTATCTCTTCTTCTGAAGTCTCGCTGTCCTCTGCAATGATTATCTTTATGTCTGTCATCTCGGTAATCTCTCTTTTCACTAGATTCTTTGTTAGGACAGTTAGAAGCCATATGTCCTATCTTATCACAATTGAAACATATCAAAGGCAACCTTCCTTTGTACTTAGATTTTCCTCTCAGTAGCCTTTTAGCTAATAGTGCTTCAAACTCTTCTTGCTTTCTGATTTATTCATAAATTTTGTGTACCTCCTCCATGTTTTTGTGAAATCTTTCACTTGCTCCACTGTGATTCCCTTTGGAGTACTTATACTTTCTATCATTGTAATCATCAGATTCACCAAGATGAAAAGAACTAAATGCAGACTCAATTTTATTTATTGAAGACCCACTGTTATCAAAGTTACTTAACTCAAATGCATGTAGCTTTCCAATAGTAGCATCCAAAGAAACTGGCATATTGGGTACAAACCTCAATTCATTGATTGTAGAGACTCGGATTGCATAAGTTCACAGAAGGGTTCTTAATAACTTACTTGTGACATCCTTCTCTTCAATGGTTCCTCTTGCTCCTTTGATTTGATTGACAATCTCCTTTAACCTTCTACTATATTGGGTTATGTTCTCACGTTCATTCATTCTCATGGATTCAAGTTGTCCTCTTAGACTATCCACTTTTGCTCTTTGAACATGTTCATCACTGCCATACACAGATATGAGCTTGTCCCACATTATCTTGGCATCATTGTAGCCTTCTAGATCATTAAACTTTGAGTCGGTCAATGCAGATGTTATTTCAATCATTGCTTGAATATGCTCTTGCTTTGCCTTTATCTCTTTCATTGTCAATGGATAGGTGCTCGGTGTAATGAAATCATTCTCCAGATAATATACAACATATTATCCAACTCCTGATAGGTGCAGCTTCATCCTTTTCTGCCATGTAGAGAAGCTTGACTTGTTCATCTTCGGTGCATCCCTCTTATACATCTTTGGATCTTTGCCTCAAGTACCTTTAAACTTTTCTTCCGAAGTCCAAAGCTCTGATACCAATTGATAGTTCTGATACTAATTCTTAAGTATAGATGCCAAGCTAACAAGATGAGAGGGGGTGGGGTGAATCATACAAACTTAATCTTTAATATATTCAATAGATTCAACCTCGGTAGCTTAAACAAATATATGTAATCAAAACTGTAAAACATGCAACCTTAAGAACACATAATCATAACAACACTCATAACACCAGATTTAACGTGGAAACCCAAATAGGGAAAAACCACTATGGGATTTTGGACCCACTAAGAAATATACTCTTCTAGAGTATGTTGGGTTAAAAGAAAATCCTGTTAAAGATTACAAACACGTTGCTAGATGTGACCCGGTTAAGGGATTTCCCTCAGATCTGTTAGCATCTTCACCTTGTTAGAGGTGATCTTGTTAAAGGGTTTCAAACACTCAATCAGAATGTCACCTTGCTAGAGGGTTTTACAAATAAGACTGTTAAGTCCACTAGGTTAAAAGATTTTCTGTCACTTCACAAAATAACAGTAATAAAAATATATCTACAACTTTGCATCTAAAATGCTAAAGTAGATTCTTATTTGCTCAATACAATCTAGTCATAGGACTTATCTTGTCCCTCTGTTGGCCTTTATACTCTGTTAATCAAACAGGTCTTCAAGCTTCTATGCTCGGTAATCACTATGTAGCATCCCTGTTCTTACACTTGCCTGCATTCATTCTTTATCAATAGTTCCTTATTTATAAACAATTTGCTAACCGTTGAATCTTCTTGATCCCATATCCCATGATCAATCATAGCCATCAGATCTTCAAACTTGACCAAGTTCAATGTATCCTTCGATCTGAAAATGTTTTACCTGGCCTTGGAACTTGTGCTAAGGTATTGCGGTTCAATCTGAGCTGTAGATCTTTCTGTCGATCTTCCATTGCCATAGATTCTTTAACAAACTTCATGCATGACATACCAATCATTTAATCAATTCTAGCTCATCAGCTTCCTTCATTAAATAACATTTTTAATCATTTAATGCATTCTATTACAGCTTGGTTGCAACTCGGTAAATACTAAACTTCACTTGGTAGACATTCCTCCTTCATTAACCAATAGCGATAACCTTAGGGTTTACCGACTAGGTTCCTCATGGTTTACCGACTAGGTTCCTTGCTCGATAACATAGTATAGTATTAACCTTACAATCAACAACATATGTGGGATATCAAAACAATCTAAACATCATGATCTCATCATTGTCTAACTCGGTAATAGTTGCCCATTGAATAACTTATTTCTCCCCTTATTCATCACAATCTTTCCGTGTCTTTTACCGACATCTTTATACTCATCAAATCATACTTCTTAAGATATGGCAACATCATACTGAATTAGAAAATCAATTTCTTGACATCAATGACAAAATAATAATATTAAGACAGTAAACATCCTTAATCAATTCTATCCACAATCATCAACAACCTTCTCAATATCCTTATTGAAATGCCAACAATCTCTCCTTGTCTGTTATAATGCCAATAGGTAAGACAACCTACTACTTACAAATTTAATGGCAAATGCTTTAACTGTAACAAGTATGGTCATAGAGAAAATCAGTGTAGGTCTAGAAATTATTAGAACACTAATACACCCACCAGTCAATGTTCTAAATGCAACAAAGTTGGTCATAATTCAGAAAATTGCAGAATGAATGTGAGATGTTATGTCTGTAATCAATGCAGAACACATACCGACATAGGATATGGGAAAGCTATTTAGAAGAACAATGTGACTTGTTATGCTTGTAACAAGATTGGACATATTGCTAAATTTTGTAGAAGCAAATCCTCACTGACAAATAACAAAAGTACTTGTTTGAAAGGTAAAGAAAAAGTTGAAGAGGTAAAGCAAGAATTCTAAAAACAATGGATTAGAAAGTCAAATCGAAATTTTGATGTGATTACTCCTCCACTGGCAGAACAGAGTAACACTCCACCGGCAGGAGACTCTTCATCTAACTGAAGAAAATTCTTTTGGGGGTTTAGCAACAAAATGAAAAACATGCTATTATTCCCTCAATTGATGGTGAGAATTTGAAATTACTTCTATACCAGCAGATGAGTTAAGTTGCAACTTAACCGACAAGTATTAAATGTGGTAGTTGGTGAAAATAACATTATAAAGCAAGTGTTTTGGCTCCTTTTTCATTCATTGAGCATTCAAATCTTTGAGAGCGCAAAAATTCCTGAGCAAAGGTACTCCAATCAAAGAAGTAAAGCAATCTATCAAATCATTCATCCTTAAGGTAGATTGAGGTATTTATAGCTATGGCATCTTTAGCCACTCCTAAATTTATTGTAAACCCTATTGTTGTTGAAGTTGTTAAGCGATGTAGACCCTTTTTTCAACTAGTTCCTGAAATTGCTAAGAAAGATGATAGCATAGGTGCATTCTCTTAAATTCCTAAAGGAGTAGTATATGCTGAAGACCCTAGAATGTATATACATTGTCATATTGATGAACTAGGTGATGATGAAATTAAAAATATGTATGAGACTATAATTTGTGATGAATCCAGAAATATCAAACCTGAACATAAGATAGTAGAAACCCTAGGTTTCACTGAATACTTAGTATCTTGGATTTCCCCAAGGATATCATAAGGATTGTGTTAACCAGAGTACATAGTGAATTCTTTTGGTTAGACTCTATTCACAAAATCACAAAAGAAGCAGTAAAAGTTGTAACAGGGTTACCCTCCACTGGCAACAGACCTGACAAAATTAAGGTCTCAAATGACTTAGTGACAAACCTCACCTATGCAACATTTGATAAGAGATCTCTAAGGGTGAATGATGTGAAGGATACAAATATTAGATTTATCAGTATGATCTTAGGTTATAAGGCTACACATGCAAATAGGTTAAACACAGTTTCTAGCCTATGTATTAAGAGTGCCTATGATATGGTAAATGATAATGCAAGAATAGACATATGTGAATGGCTCAAAGATGAGTTGATAGACAATTTGGGTAAGATCAAAAGAGACAAGAAAGGAACATTCAGATTTGGAAACTTACTTATTTGTCTGATGCTATACATAACCAAACAAGTGCCCGGTATTGGTGCTAGAGATTTTAGATTTGATCTACTGGTAGGAAAACAACTATCAGAACTATTGAACAATATGGGAGAGAACAGGGAGAAAAACATAAATGAGCATTTTCAAGAACTAAAGGCTCAAATGAAAACTAGAGTAAGGCTATCACAAGCTATTGTGGATAAGTATCAAAAGGAAATCTATTTTGTGATCAAGAAAGTTGAAATTTGGATGGAGGCAGTTATCCCTAGAACCATCTGGGCAACTGAAATGGGCTATGAGACAGATGATAACATCATAGAAAATTATGCAAAATCCCTCCTTGAAGCTCCTAAGGAACCGAAAGAGAAAGTATTTGGTAGTGCAAAAACAATTGAGAGCACTATACAATCAAGGAAAAGAGTTAAGAAGATAGAGGAAACAATTAGAAAATGAACTTGATAGGCAAAGGCAATCAAGGAAGATGTGCTAAAACAAACTAGTATAACTGAAAGTGAGTTGGAAGAACTTCAACCAGAAACTCACCTTTCACCGGTTAGAACTTCTTCAAAAAGTGACATACCTGTTGTATTCAAGAGAGTTGAGAGGAAAAGAAAACCTTCACCGGCACCTTCTCCTACACCAAAAAGGATAAGACAGAAGAAACAAGCAGCAAGGCCTCCGACAAAGAAAATGACTCCTAAGAAGAAAAAGCTAAAACAAACTATTGCCCCCATTGACAAACTTCTTAGCAAAATTATAGAGGATGGTAAGCTAAAGAATATCAATAAAATGTACAATACACTATCAGCTAATTATAAGGAAAGCATAGAAAATAGTGTAATTCTACACTTATATATATACAATAAATTTTTGATGCAAATTGTTGATGAAATTCCAAATGACTTGTATAGGAGATTAGAAGCTGGAAGATTATCTATTATTGAACTGGATAAAAAGATTAAGATTGAAAAATTACTGGCAGTGCATCCAGTTAACTCACCTGATGAAATAGATAAATTAATCAGTGAGGCTAACTGGACAGTATTCTCTACTGCTCGCTGACATGTAGCACTAATGATTGGTAGAGTAACTGAAGTATCTGAGGAAACTGCTAATGGATGGGATATTTTCTTTGTGGAAAAAGAAAAAGAGGAAGAATTACTCAGACCTAAAACTATCAAAGTATATCAAAAGGACAAAGACAAGGGTAAAGGTAAGGTAGGTGGACCACCAAGTTTAAAAATAACTGACACTATGCCCCCACCTCCTTTAGATACTCCACTAGTAGACACTACTACAAATCAACCGGCAACTGAGAGTACAGAAACTTCGGTACAAGATACAAACCCTAAATCAAAAATTTTGTATACAGTAAATGTAGATACTTAGGAAGTTAAATTTGTGGTTGATAGGGTGACCACTGAGGATAAGAAGAAAGATGTGACTACTGAGTCACCAGCTACAAAAGTTGAGTTAAACACAGAAAAACCCTCACAGGTAGAGCAACCGATAGAGGATACCACTGAGAAACCGATAGATATAATAGACAAACCATCTGAAGAACTGGATAAGGAAAGTTTAGAGGCACAAACTGAGGAACTCACAACTATAAACTTAGAGAAACCATCTAAGACACAATTGGAGAAACCCAAATCAGTATGGGTTGAAGCATAGGCACAAACAGAGACAGTGCCACCGGCCCAAACTGAAAAGCCTAAAACATTGTTTGTGGAAATGCAAACTCAGACTGACCTACCAGAGGTTGAACCAAGCGAGGAAATAACCTCCACTGGTAGCATGGCTATTGTAAAAGTTGTTGGACAAATATCTGGTACAGTTATGATAGAATTCAAACCTACTAATGTAACTAAGGTCTTATTAGATTCAATAAAGAAGATCACAGAATGCAATGCACAAACCTATAAGGCTATTGATGATTCTATACCAATTATTTGTTGGGATTATGTGAACTGGTATAAGGATGTAATGATATTGTATGTTGTCATTGATGTCAATATGTGATATGAAGTGAACTGGCATATGTGATATGTGAGAAGAGAGAACCGACATATGTGTGAACCGGTATATATGTTAAAGTGAAGCGGTGTATTTGCTCAAGGTGAACCAGCATGTAGTTATGGCTACCGGTTGGTAGGTAGTTTCCACTTCAGGATTTCCCTTCGGAGTACCTCAAGCCTGTGTGACAAGTTAGCAGTATAACGAAGAATAGGTTGTGTTGCCACGTAAGCCCTGTGCATGTGAAGGATCTTGCATGAAGAAGACTATTCCTATCTACCTCGAGAATGTGCGAAGTTTGTCAAACGGTGATAACGCGTGATGGGTTATCAGCCACCATGAAATCAGTGGATAATGGATGATGGAGAATGTCTTGAGATTGATTTAAGATTGTTGCATTTAATGCATTATGATTCAATGGTCAGGATTGAACCACTTGAATTTCTTAACCTAACAGGTTTAGGGTTTATGGTTTTTTCTATCGACCTGTCTATTTCCTATAAGGTCAATGTTGTGTTTCTTTCTGAGGTTGTTGGCAAAAGTTGTGTGCGTGTATCCAAGGGAAGTGATACGTGATTCTTGCCAGACCAAAGGAGAGAAGAGATACCTGCAAAGTGAATGTGCAGAAGGTGAAGAGGAGCCAAAATGGATCTGCATTAGCATTGAGTGCTGTTACTAAATCATTGTAATTCCTATTGATCTTTAAACACTTCAACAGTTGTGAAATCCCTTAACAGGCTTGATACAAATCCCTTAATAGGGTAGCTTTAACCGACTTGATTCAAATCCCTTAATAGGGTAACTCAAAGTTATTGAGTTATGGGAAGCTATAGAACTCTGGAGATCCTTTAGCTATTGAGTTCTTGAAATCCTCTAACAAGGTAACCCTAACCGGGTTTAACCCTTAACCAGGTATTGTAGCCATCCCTTAACCAGGTGATCCCTAACAGGATCGGTTCCTAGCAAAACCTATTGTAATGTCTTTAACCGGACAAGGCTCCAAACAGAGCGGACTTCTAAAGAGTTCAAAAGAAGCTTGTGGGTATTCATCCCCACCGTGGTTTTTCCCAGTTGGGTTTCCACATGAAAAATATGTGTGTCATGTGTGATGCTTTTATCTTGTGATGCTTTACTATTATCTGTTGAGCATATGATAGTTCTATGTTTTATGCCTGCCTATAAAACATATTGAACTAACTATTGTGAAGATCTGATGATAGTTTACCTGTTCATGCATGAGGGTGTAATGGTACTATAGTATTGAGCTAAGAGGAAAGCTTAGTGAGTGACCACTTTATGATTGTTTTAGTTATTTTGGGTCTTACTAGTTGCACTCTATTTCAACTAGTATCACTACTTGCTAGTCATTTGGAGTATTTGTTGTCAAACTAGTTTTGGACTATATTTTTGTTTGTACTGATTCACCCCCCTCTCAGTACCAGTTTGGTACTATTCGTTCATCATTGAGTTATCATTTTTAAATTGATAGCACCAAAGTGTAGTGTTGAGAATAAAGATTCTTTAGGTCAACTAGACACATTGTCTAAGTTTATCACCGGCAACCTATTGACTATTGATAAAATAAATGAGGATACACTTAAGGAAAGACTAATACAAGAAAAAGAGAAATTCTTTGAGGATATTGTAAAGAAAAAGAAGGATGAAATGGATACCATTTTACCGCAACTTGGAGAAATAATCTATGACTTCAAGAAACTGTATAGGGACACCTATAAAATGAATGTCTTAACAGAGGATCTTGACAAGGAGATCAGCAAAGCTCAAGAGAAGATAAATAATATTGTTGACAATTTGATTGGAACATCAGATTCATTTTTGGAATTAGAAAATAAAATTGTAGAGCAAGAAGAGAAAATCAAGGAATTGGAGAAAGACAAACAAGGAATAAAGGATAAGGAAAAGGACTTAAAATGCAAACTTAGTCCTAGACTAGAGTATCTTATTTCTTTGAGAAAAGAAATATTTGAGTCTCTGGTTCCCGGACTAAAGACACTGGAAGAGAAAATGCACATACTCACCAGTACAGTACAAAGAACACGAGGAAATAAAAGACTGCAAAACATTCAGCAATGACATAAATTTAGTTTTGACAGATATCTTTTAGATTGTAACCCACCAATTACAAGAATCAAGGCAGGACTCCACTAATAGTGAATGAAAACCTTTGTCATTGATGTCAAAGGGGGAGTAGTGGGATGATAAAAATGATCAGGAAAAAGGACATCATTTGCTCAGGGGGAGCATACAGTTTTGGCTGACTACTTTTGGATATCATTTTGGACACTTTTGATTTTTCTCATGAGTGTTGCCATCAATGCCAAAGGGGGAGATTGTTGGCAAATGCACACTCCAATGATAAATTGTAGGTGATTGAGGTTTTGTCATTGATGGCAACCTTGCAATCATATGATACCGGCAAGACAGAATACCGACACTAAGAATGACAAACTCTACACCAGCACATAGAACACCGGGAGTGAAAGGAAGGATACTGACACCCTGGCCAACAAGAATTTTATTTATAATGTATTTTGTAATTAATTGTAAAATCATTGTAAGCTGACATGACAAGTTGTAAAATGACTCATATATGTATGAGATCATTGTAGAACATTTAGTAAGAAGGAGATAGCTGAAATTATGCAGACCTAATATGCAAATTATAGGTTAAGGGTTTATGTATGTAGCAGAGCTTAAACTGGTATTGGATCTGGCATAGCAGATGCTAATCTAAAGTAGTACAAGACATTGGATTAATATAATCCATTTTTGTAAGTCAGTGTGACTTCTTTTGTAATTGAGTAGTGAGCTCTAGTCACTTGGCCTTCTTGCATGTGCAGGCCCCTATTGTAAGAGTAATATTCCCTTATTGGCCAGTAAGAGAATATTGTGCTTCACAAATCCCACCAAGGTTTTTCCCACACCGGGTTTCCTTGTTAAAATACTGTGTTATGGTGTTCTTCTCATGTGGTTGTTGTTATTCTCATTTACTGCATTATTTCTGGTTTACCAGTACACAGTTTTAATATGCTTTTCATGTTTTAAGTCAAGTAACTTTATTAACTAGTTAGATACTGATTCACCCCCCCCTCTCAGTGTCTTTGGGAATCCTAACACTACCAACCCACTATCTAAAATTTTCTGCATTAAAGGGGAACCAACATAACTCCATGCTCTTTCATGAAATTCCTCTAAGTCTACTAACGGTAGAAAAGTATCCCCTATGTCAGGAAAGGAGCAAACTAACCAAGACTTCTCGCCTGTTTGATGTACTTTTGGTCTCATTTTAGCTTTACAACCAAAAAATGCATAATAGGAAGAATTGATTGAATTGACTGAAGTATCAAATAAGACTTTCAACTTATGAAAACTAGCAGGAAAAGAGGAAGAACTTGAGCTCACCTTTCATGTAGAACTGAGAATTCATAGTCAGGAGAAAGAAATACTGCCTGTGCTAATCTTCTACTTACCAAATTGGGCAAATGATAAAGGCAAGTAACTTGTTTTAAATAAAATAGATCTTAGGGACTAGCCTAAAATATCGGTCACATGATTTGTCATGATTTGAAATTGCATACTCATCTGTGCCAAATCATGCTGAAAAGATTAAATTCTGACAGTTTGTTAATAACAAGTCTTTTCCCCTCCATACCCTTACTTTGAATGATTATTCCCTAGTACAGACTTTCATCACAATTCATTTTCTCGAGGTTCATCTTTTAAATCTAGAATATTCCCTACATGCTGACACTTTTTCACTTTATCTCAAAAGTCATCGATCCTCAAACCTTGAACTTTGAACCCTTCAAAAAGTAGTTCAAACGTTCAAGTTCAAAACAACATTAGAGAAAAAAATACGAACATGCCTAAACTTACCCATTACAAAAAATGATTTACGCAAGATTTGTTTTAACATGATGAACCGTGAACCTTGAACCACTAGAAAGGTTCAATTTTCAAGTTCAATGAACTATTACCACCAAGACCTTTAGCTCCTTATTAAATTGAAAAGCCATTATACCACATACTGCACTTGAAATTGAACCTTGAACTACTAGAAATGTTCAAGCGATAGGTTTAGTTCAAGAAAAATTGCAAAGAGAAAAATTTGAAGAACACAGAAAGACACAATACAAGTGTGGACTAACACTACCTCAATGAACCCATCATTTGAACCTGCATAATGGTTCAAGGTTCAACCAACACCTTTGTGTGGGTCGCGACTTTGTTATATTGTTAAAACAAGCGAGTGTGAATGTGTTAGGCAATTCTTGAACTTGAACTTTTGAACCATTCCTAAAGTGGTTCAAGGTTCAAGGTTCAAAGTATTCCTTTATGTTTGTGAAAAGTCTTCGCTCATTCCCCGTGTTGTGTTGAGCTGCAAGTTGAGAGGTCTTTTGTTTCCTCGGGATTGAACTTGAACCATTGAACTTCTTGTGAGTTGGTTCAAAGTTCAAAGGTTCATTTCAAGTTGGCCTCGAGGACATTTATAACATGAAAGCTGGCGCAGAAAAATAAATATTATGCACATCTTATAATTTAAAATTCTAATTATAGAAAAAAATAATGAAAAATCAAGCCATTTGTGTGGAGTTGATGTGTAATTAAGAAATTTATCATGTTCCTATCAAATCATTGGCTATCTCACATGTTCGGATGAATCATTATGAGGCGTGTGTAGATATTACTCAGTTGTTCTGCTTCTTAACATGTGAATTCTCAAAATTGTGAAAGTGGTGGCTGTTGTTGTTGGAGAAGTGAAAGACATCGAAGGTAATTTCAACTCCATACTTTTGAGGGTTTCATATATTTGATGGTGGTAATAGGTGAGGTTTGACAATTTTCCTCTGATGTGTTACTAGCTCAAAAAGTTAGTGTAGGAAAATTCTTTGTTTTGGAATAGAATTTTGTTCTATCTAGGAACTATTTGATTAATGTAAAAGTGGCCATTATGAGGCCAACTCTTCCAAAACTTGGTCACATGTCATGCCTAGTTAGTATACTTCCAGAGTTGGGTGATACTTCTTTGGCCCAAGTTGACTTAGGAGACTTTTAGAGAGAGCTAGAAACCCTGGGGTTGAGTCGATGATGAAAAGAATAGTTAGAAGCGGCTTGATTGAAGTTGTTGCTTTCCCAACTACCGCTCCTTATCTAGAACTAGTGATAGCATGTATGAACAGATATGATGCTGATAGCAGGTGCACTAGGACCAGCAGTGGTGAAATGTTAGTGGAAATTAATAGAGAAATGGTGATGGTAGCAATGGGAATCCCACATAAAGAGTTGTAAGAAGACTGGTCAATTGGAACGTCATATGCATTTTTCTTTGAGAAGGAAAGCACATATAGAAGTGTCATTGCAAGGAATTGGCTTCTGAAGGTTCATAAAGGGGGGTCCTGGTTACCCAAGCCTCTTGCCAGAGAGCATTTCATCATGGAGGTGTGGGATATTGTAATATTGTTAAACAGATTTAAAGGGAACTCACACTCTCTCTACTGAGAGGATTGGATGTACTTTTATATTCAGGTTTTGTTAGCTGACGAGAAGTATCTTGATTGGGCCCAAGTTATTGCTGAAAGGCTGCATGAGGGTTTGAGTAACTTTGTTGGAATGTCGAGTTTTTACATGTCCTCATATTTATTTTATATATTGGCTTCTACTAGAGGATGAAAAGGGTTGCATAATGAGACTTGGGTGGATGACATGAAGGTTTATGATTATTACCCTCACCTACAACAACAAAGACATGTAGAAAATTTTACTAGATGGAATGATGTTTTTACAAGAAGGCTTGCCATTGAGCTGCAAGGAGACATAAATAAAAGAATGTTAGTTGAGTCCATGGAGTTGGTTAGTATATATGAAAGCTATTTCATTTAGTTTCCTAGTTTTACTTATATCCGAGTGGGGGGATTTGATGGTGAACCATTTAAATTGCCTAGGTACCCCTTTGATAGTTATGTGCTTATCGAAGGTTGCAGACAGTTAGCCCACATTGACAAAAGGTTAGGAATGAAGGGTAAATTCGGGGTTGCTTTCCTAATTGAAATTGGACACTATAGTTTTAAATCTATATTTGATGCCTTGAACTTAGAATTAGAGTTCAAGAAAATGAATTTTCAGCCCCACATTTCCAGATGAAAGTTTGATAGCAGGGGATATGCTATAGAAAATCTAAATGTTGAGGACCATTATTTCCATGAACCTCAATTAGAAGATTACTAGGAAAACTTTTGTGATGAATTTGAAGTGAGGAGATTGTGGTCAAGATTCACTCTGTAGCAAGTTGTTACAATGAAGTTGTCTATTAATGTGTCTAGGGTACAAGAAGAGGAAGGGGAAGATGTATTGGATCCCAAATTTAATGAAAGGGTTCAAGGGAAACCTATTCCTAATACTAATTGGGATAGAAGAGAAGAGGAAAATATTTAAGCCAATTCCTTCAATGTCAAAAGAAGAACGAAGAAGTGGCTAAGGGATGAAAAAATTTAGAAAGGAGTCGATCATCACTTCTAGTGAAATAATAGTTGGTCCACTTGCTACAACAAAAATTCCCACTTCGTCCTCTAAAAAAATTATTGATGTTGCAGGTTACACAAGTCTTAAAATTGGAGAGGGTCAAACCAGAAGATCAAAGAGATCCCCATTGAGTTCTTCATTAGCTTGAGTTACTCATTCAAGGACAAAAAAAAAGAACAGAGAACTAGCGGTGGATCAAATTGTTGTGGATTTTCATTCAAGTGAAGAAACTTAGGTGATCATGGATCAACATGTGTTAAGTAACCCTCCATTGTAGAATGTGGATGTAGAGAAAGAACCTGGAGAAGATCCAAATCCGATGAGCACTATGACTATTGTCAACCGACCAAATGATCAGACACCTCCGCCCAAAGAGACCTCCAGTACTTCTCGATGGCATGGAGCTTCAATTGGAAAGAAACACAGTATTGTTCCTATTACAATCCCCATGGAGGATATGGTGAGGAGGTTCCTTGGGAAAGTATCCAAACCAAAGAAGCTCAAAATATAGGCAATGATGGAAGTTGATGATGAAACGGGCCATTGGGTAGTGGAATTAGCTAAGCCTATATCAGATCGAGACCCATAAAAGGTCATAGAGAATGATTTTATTGTTGAAAAAATTGATTTGGGAGTTTCTTTAAGGGTTGTAGATACTAAAAATTTAGAATCTTCAACAAAAAGAATGATATTGAGGACATGGAAATATGAGAAGGACAAACAGGAGTTGAAACAAGTTGTCAACCAGATGGCAGAGTATATCAATGCCATACATCACCTGAGTCCTCAACCCCTGAGAGAGATAACGTTAACTTTTCACCCCAAATCACTTGTGGAAAAAAAAATATTAGATCAGGTCCAGAGAAGCCACATGATAGCTGAAGTTTTTGATGAATGGCTTGATTCCATAGTGTAGTAGGGTATAGACTACATTACTAACCTGATCAAGGTATATGATAATGCCATAACTATTAGTAAAGAGTTGGAACTAGAAGCTACTGCATGGGAAAAAGAAAGAAATAAATGGTTAGCAATCTTGGTGTAGATGAATGATGTGTAAAAAATTGGAGTTATTAAATTTCTAACTGAGAAGATAGTGGACAACTTGGATGACAATGTGCTATATGTGTCAAAAAAGAATGTTGAATGGAGAAATTCAATCATTAAGTAGGGTAATGAAGAATATGTCAAGTTACTAAAAGGATTAAAGAAACTAATTGATATGATGTAGAAGGATCTAAAATGTATCGATCTATAACTCTTAAAGGAGGATGGAAATACAATTGAACCTATGATAAATATGGCCAAAATCATGAAAGAAAAGGTGCAACTTGTTAAAGAGACAAAGTCTCTAACTACAGACAACTTTTCCAAAGTGGCAAGGATAGAATCAATGCTAACAGTCTACTTCGATCACTTGGAAGCACATAAAAAGAAAATTATGTAGGTGAACATGGGCAAAGAAGTTTGGAAGCAATGTATTCTGCACATTAGACTCCCGCACTATCAGGTTATCCTAATTTTCTTAGCCACACATCTGGAATGGCGAAAAGTGCATTGTACTGCAACAAAACATGACAAGTCAACAACTTCTTCCACACTAATGGAGTCTTGATCAGTTTATGGATGAGCTGTCATCCTATCCACAACCTTGTTTCATTTAAGTTTTATCCAATTCAAAACAAACAGTTTCTTGTAACTCTAGGGTAGAGTTTAAGAGTTTAGGGTTATTTTTAAAATAACTATTGGCCTAGAGGCTATAAATGTAATTAAGCAAGCTTTGTTTCAGGTCTAAAAATCTTTGATTTGAAGGAATAGACTTAGTCTTCTTTGGTTTTCAGTGTAGACATTTATGATATATTTCAGTACGATCTTCAAATCTATGCGTTTGAATGATAGAGCAATCTCTGTTTGGATGTATGCTTGTGTGCTGAATATTTTATTTCATTATCAGTTCTTTATAAGTCTGTGAATTCATTGATTAAAGGAAAATAAAGGTTCATTGTCATTTAAATGATTCTGATCCCCCTTTTCCTATGAGGCATGAGCGAGTATCGATCAACATTTGTGCTACATTGAGTATACTTGGTGAAATAAGTTTTACATTGAATTGAAATGTTCAGATTTTAAGTCTGTGAGCTTACATTTATTGATAATAATCTTGTAGCATTATTTTTGTGTTGACAAATGAATGTGAAAGCCTTTCTCATTTTCTGGTAAAAAGTGTGTTTCTTTCTGAGTTATTTGCATAAAAATTCATTGAATATCTTACGAGGAGATACACTCTTATGCAGAGGGTAGATCAAAACTCTATTCACCCAACTGTTGGTTCATTTTCTTTTCATGAAGGGTATGCATGATTCATTGTTTTTTTTTTTAAATATATATATATATATATATTAAGGGAAAGGCAAATCTGTTAACCAACAGGCCGACTACTAGTTGCCTCATTGTTCCTGATTGAACTCTTCAACCTGTTTGTCACTTGCACACTCAGTCTCTTCTCTGATTCTCATTGAGTACTTGACTATTTTTCTCTTACATGTAGTAGCAACACTCTCCCATTCAACAGAATGAACAATATCTTTGGCTTGCTCTTTTATAGAAAAATTTACCCGCCTAAACGTGAGTTTTAAAAATGACCCGCTAAGGTTTCTGCCATGCACTAAGTCTGTATATGATCTAGTCTCTGATCATTGTGACATATCAAATCCAATCTGATATCCTATCCTTGATCATTGTTCAACACTCAGTCAATGAGCATCACCCATCTATTTACCTTGCAAAATATTTCTTCTCTCTTTTGTTGTTTGTAACATGTTTTTCAACCTTTTGTCTGACCGATCATGTGAGTGATGCAGTTTCCTTTATCCTATTTGATCTATGAGACCAGTATTTACTGGATCTTTGTTGTTTCCTTCATTTAGATCTACATTTCTATACTTTTCCTCCTCAAGCTTTGTAGTCATCATAAATGTTGGTGGCATTGCCAACGACCCCACCGACACATCACACTGACTTGTGCATGCATGCTACTCCACCTCCATGCAGCCCCTTTATCGGAATCCACCTTTGCTAGGAGTACTATGTTAATGTGGATAGGATCACCGACCAACCACACAACCGGGTTCATCTACTAGTTCCCAGACCCTGTCAGTTATACCCTAACTAGTCAACTTTCAACCTTGCACTTTGCTTCTCTTTTAGTGGAACGCCAAAACCGGCTAGCATAGATGCCAACCTACCTCATGCATATCTTCATCAGATGGGAATATTTCTACATTCATACTTTGTCAGCATTACTAGTGGACACACTTACCGAGAAACACCTTGATGACATCATGTCATAAACCTTCAACATGCCTCCATCTGTCTGCATCTGTTGTAACATCTTTCTTCACTACTAGACTGGTTCTGCTATTAACATGTTTGTCAAAGTGTCAACCATATCCTTCAATCTATGTACCGACAACTCATCATTGCCTATTTGGTTGATCCAGTGCACATCCCTGATCTCTTGCACCTAAGGAAAGTTTAGTGTTTCCATCACATGCCTTTTACCCTTTTATCTTATATCCAAGTACTATGATGCATTCTATTCATAATAGAAGATAATCTCCACTAACTAATTGGAGTGGTTCCTTGTCACCCGCATCATGTGTTGCACCAATGTGGTTTTCCTATTTGAGCAACATATCTTCAAACAGGAACATATGATCTGATTGGACATATTCATTGTCAGTCATCTCTACAAATGGTGACTACATCTTTATTAGGTGGGAGTCCTGATATTTGACATCCACATAACAAACCAGTGGCCTACACATACTTCACCTTTCATGTTGATGTGATTTAGGTAACATTCCCCTTATTTATCATAATCAACCGCCCATCATCTGTCTCTCTTGTTGGTTGGCAACTATGTACTTCCAACATGTCACTTACCAGTCTATAGTCCTTATGTCTTCAACACAATTCAACACTAACTTGTGTAACGGTGACTCCAATGGCGAATATGTTAGATGACCTCAATGATAGTACTTCATATACATCTCCCATATTGATTGCCATCCTATACTGGTTGACATCAATGACAATACAATGCCAACAATCTCCCCCTTTGGCATTGATGTCAACACATGTAGTATCCGACATGCTATAATTCTCTTTCTCCTCCTTTGTGTGATCCATGTTTTCTCACACATGTAGTATGCAGCATAAAATAGAATCTCTCTCCCCCTTTGACAACAATGACAAAGGGGACTGACAAGGTTTCTCTCCTTCGTGTGTCTATCGGGTACTGGCATAATTTTCTCTCCCCTTTTTCTCTACCGAATGCTTCTCCTCCTTCGACCATCATACATTTCATCCTCTTGATTCTTAGCACATGAGATCGATGGCTCAACCAATAATTGACACAAATTTCTTAGCTAACAAGTATATATGTAAACTGGAAACACATGGATATACAAAACTGAAACCAATTGAAGGCACATGTGTCAATGAGTGAAACATATCTGCTATTCAGGCTACATCACCTCCCATTGATATGAAAAAGCCATTCTGAGTCCAAAAAGTTGATACCAAGTGTTGAGGCTAATATTAATATCAATTGTATCTTTTCTAATACCAAATGCATGTTCTCTTGTGCAGGTTGTTGGCAATTGACACTCAATTGATTGGTTTCAATATATATTCATTGATGGCAACATGGAAACATGTTTCGGCTTCATGTTTTGGTTCAGTTGTGTACCGGCAGGCATTTCAAAGACACTTCACTGGCACTAGTATTGACACCGATAGTATGAAAGGAATTCTCAAGTTATTGGCAATGCAAGCCAACATGGTTTAGAATAAGGTTATTGGTATTGAAGACTGACATCTTTTGGACCTTGCTTCTACAAATTTTTTTATATTCATGTACTTATGTTATCTAGCCGACATGTATATTGATATTGTAATTATCTTTGTAAGTTGACATAAGGCATTATAAATTGTAAATGGTATATAGGTCAGTTGGTTAAATCATTCTAAGATAGGATATGAATATATGTATGTGGAAGGAAATAATAAAGGAGATACAAAACATATGGGAGAGATCATGTATGTGAGGATATTTATGTAAAGGGGTATTCTGGTAAGGGTTTAGGGTTTTAGATCGTAACATATAGAGCTTAACCAAAACTGTATTCAGGCATAAAAGATGTTATCTTTGCAATTCAATCATTTCTTTGGATTGTAGTCTAGATTTGTATGTAGTCAATGAGGCTCCTTTTGTGATTGAGCAATTTGCTCTAGGCTGTAAGCCTTCCTGCAAGTGGAGCCCACTATATTATGTAATATCTCTTCATATGGCCAGTGAATTGATATTGTGGGTCATAAATCTCACTTTGGTTTTTTCTTTTTTAGGTTTTCCACGTATAATTCTATGTGTTATGGTATTCATTTGTGTGATTGGCTTATTGGTTGCTTTACTTCTTTCAATTCTATATGTACTAGTATACCGGTTGGTTTATGCATGTTTTATTAAGGTTAAAATTGAGTATTCTGGTAGAACACTGATTCACCCCCCTCTTAGTGTTCTTGGATTCCAACAACTGGTATCAAATACTTGTACCTCGGAGGAAGTTTAACAACTTGAGGGAGATCTTAAATCCAGAATCCATGGATATGAGTTTGGAGAAGTAGCTTGAGGTAGCACTTGAAGATTATGATGCTGAAAAGATGAAAAACTTGAAGCTACAAGATGAATTGAATTTTTCTCAAGAATTCATTCTTGTCCTACAAGGGAGGTTGTCATTTGTTCAAGCAAGGAGGAAGGAAATTTTGTAAAATCAGGATGAAGAAGAGAAAGATGTAGTTAAGGAACAATGTCATAAGTTGAGTCAAGAGAAAATGGTCATGAGGAATGGAATGCAAGATATAACTATGAGAATGTCTAAGGAGATTGAAAATCAGAAGAAAAAGGAAGAAAATCTTGTTTTATCTTTGAAGAAAAAATTTGAAGAATATGGTAGGTTGGCTCATGAGAATGATATGTTGAGAATTGATTTAGTACAATCCCAGAGTAATGAACAAGAGCTTCAGAGACAAATGATAATTCTGAGAGATGATCTGGCAATTGCAAGTGAGTATAAAGAAAAATTCAAGATTAGTTAAGCACATCTAGATGAGTTATTGAAGAGACAAAGGCAGAATGGAGATTCCAATGGACTTGGATTTGAACAAGGACAAATTTTTGGTACTGTAAATAAAGATCAAAACCATAAGGCACCGGTAAGGTAGTTTAATGCTTACAAATCTAATGGCAGATGATTTGTTTGTAATAAATTTGGTCACATGGCTAGGCAATGTAGAAATAGAGAAAATCAAAACAATAATTCTACTCCTGGTCAATGTTCTAAATGCAATAAGAATGGTCATAAGATAAAATATTGTAGAATTAATGTTAAATGTTATGCATGTGGAAAATTTGGACATATGGCTAATCAGTGCAGGTCAAGTAATTATACCGGTTTTAGCAAAGCAATTCAAAAGAACAATGTTACATGTTATGTATGTAATGAGGTTGGACATATTGCTAAATTCTATAGAAGTAGAAATCCACCAGTTGGTAATAGAGGATCAAATGAGAAAGGGAAAGACAAGGTTAATGAAATCCTGAAAGATCATATCGAGAGTTGGGTCAAGAAGTCAGAAAAGCAATCAGTAGATGCACCAGTTACTTAACTAACAGAGGAGGTTGCTCCTACACCGGCAGGAAGCTCAACTAGTAACTGAGGTAGATGCCTTAGGGGTAGGAAAAACTCATGAAGATGTTGCATAAGCCTTGGGAAGAGGTTCTAGAAGATGTTCCAGACATTGGATATTCTTATCCAGGATGGAGATGTTTAACCGAGATCCAATATCTTTCACTGGAAGTCATTTATATCAATGACGAATTAGGGTTTTTCTTGGAAGTTAAAAGGTTGAACCTATATTTTTTATCACCTTGCATTTAGAGTGACTAAGAGAATTTCAGAGCAAGTCTAAGGGAAATCAATGCGATTAGATATCTTCTTGAGCGATTTCACTAGCGATTGGAAGAGGTCTTTAGGGTTTTTCAATGATAACGATTCATAGGTATTTATCTTTAATCATTGAAGCAAGATCATCATTTGTACCTATCTTTGTTGCAAATATGACTATTGTTGAGGTCAAGGACTGTTCTAGGCTAATTTTCAACCAAAATCCACATGTTTCTACCCTCGACAATTTGGCTGGTGCATTTCACGTGTTTTGGAAGGAGTCGTATATGTTTAAGATGTTAGAGATTACATTCACTACCACATTGAGGATTGGGGAACCAGTGATATCAAGAGCATGTACATGAATGAGTTAATGGGAGATTATGGATATATTAAGCTCGAGTACAAGCACATTGAGGATCTAGGCTTTACCAACATTCTAGATATTCCATAATTCGAAGATGAAATTACTAGGCATGTTTTGAGTAGGGTGCATTGATAGTTTATCTGGTTAGATAGACCATATAAGATTATAAAGTAGGCCATCAAGGCCATCACCAATTTACTGTAGGTTGGGTAGCATCCAGAGAAGAAGGTTTCTAATGATCATGTCAACAAAATCACTGGCACAACTTTAGACAGATGATCAATGAGGATCGATACTGTAGTGTCCTAAAATTGTGACACTTGCAATTTTGACTGCATTTGGGTCTTCACGATGGTGATGCAACACGGAACCTGAATGGAGACCCCGAAACTTGTTCATGACATCAAAAACTGCATTTTTCAGCACCCTGGCCTGATCCTCCTTGCACCTCGCTGTCCTTGGAGGTGGGACCATGGCGCCCAGTGCCCTGGTCCTTCAGGACTAGGGTGCCTAGTGCCCTGGTCCCCCAGGACCATGGCACCCAGTGCCCTGGTCCTTGGCCCTATTTTGGGCTCGGTCTCTTTTGGGCATTGGGTCTTTAAGTTTGCAATTGGAAAATATTGTTTCCTGGTGGCCTAAGGTTGGGAAAATCAATCTTTCAGCCCTAATTGACAAGTATATAAGATACATTTCCTCTCTCAAAAAGGGAGGAGGACATATGTGAGCAAAGGCGCGAAAGCAATATTCAAGCATTCAAACATTCAAGCATTCAAGCATTCCTTCAAGCAATTGAGCATTCTAAGTCTCCATTCAAGGCTAAGTGTTGCATTCAAGACAAGGATTCAACCATTGAAGAGGAGATCACATATGCCATACAACATACAACATACATTACACCTCCGCATGTAAGAATACAAACATTCTTACAACAAGGTATCAATACTTGTTTACATTACAAACATTTACATTTACAGCATTCTCATTTCTTGGTTAATTCCAAAACTGGGGTTTGGCCTAAAGGCAAACCCCTCATCCCTAACCCCCCAATCATCCTCTCTTTTCTGTGTGTAGGTTGCAGGTACGCGGCTGTAATTGAAGATCTGGAATCCTTGTGCAGAGATGAACAGATCCACCTTCGTTTCTTGGATTTTTCGGAGGACCGTGTGCACACCGGGCGCCATCGTCCTGTCAACTTTCGCTCAAATTTGCAGAACAGCAGTGTCTCGATATTTTACTGCTAATTCCAGGTCTACAGCTTCATCCTGTATCCCTATCTCTATTTATAAGCGAATCTTTCTTACTTCTACATGCATTCCTAGTTCAATCTTTCTATCTACATTTCTTTACAAAAGAGGGTATCCTTGATGTCTTAACCCTTGAAACTCATTTAGAATCCAATCCTGCATTGTGTGGGATTGGATCTTGTGGGTTTCAACCCCTCTTTTGAATGTAAAGTCCCTCCTAAGTGAAAACCATCAACCCTAGTGACTCTCCCTTCTCTCTCCTTGGAGTTGGGGGAGGGGAGAATGACTAGGGTTCGATTTTTCTGCTTTACATTTTGGTGAACCCGATGTGAACATCCTCATTTTGATTATTCATGGTTAGATCTAAGAAATTTGCTTCCTTAATTACATTTCCATGTTTTATCTTTTGCAAATTTTAGAGGCTAATTGCATAAAAACCCTAAAAGTTTCTTTTTAGTAATTGAGCTTGTGAAATGTTTAATTGTTAATGCTTGTTTTAGATCTACCCTTCTATTGCAAATTGTCAATTCATATTTGTGCTTTAATTCTAAAAATTAAGTGGTTAAATGTCAAAACCCTAATTTTTAAGACCTTCTTGATTCAACCTTTGATTGATAATTTCACTGATCAAAACACCTCCAAATCAGCTGTAACTTTGGATTCCACAACAAAATCACAATATCTCTCATCCCTGAAAATTTGGAAAAAAGTTGCAAGGACCGTGTGCACCCCGAGCGTCATCGTCCCCGACATTTTTTCTGAAATTTTGGGAGCTAGATCTTACTGTATTTTTCTGCTAAAATCCAGAATTTTGGCTGATCTTATCAATTCTAACACTTTCAAAATTAAAGTCAAAGTTGGTCTAGCGATTGCTTGGATTGAGGCTTCTAATCATTCAAAAATTGTTGAAATCGAAATTCATATCAAAATTGTGTTTCTTACAATCCTAAATCTGAACAGTGTGTTGGCATTTATTCGAAATTTCAGTACTTTATTCAAATTTTTGCAGTTTGTGACTTTTGAAATTAAGTGTTTAATTGAAACAACCTTGATTTCCACTTTCCAAATTCAAATTTTGCATGAAATCGAGTCAAATTTTAAATTTCAAAACTTGCATTGCTTTTAGCATTCCCTCTAAAATCATAAAATTCAAAATTTCAGTTTCCCTCTCTTTTTCAAAATTCAAATTTTACATTTTTCAACAATCTTGGTAGGGTTCAATTTTGAGATTGCAACTTTAATTTGGCCTGTCTACAGATCGTAAAATCACTCAATTTTTCAGATTAGCTTTAAAATCATTGTAACTTTCATCCTTGAAAATTTCAAAAAAAGTTGCGAGGACCGTGTGCACTCCGTTCGCCACGGTCCCTAACATTTTTTCTGAAATTTCGAGAGATTGTCCTGATTGTATTTAACAGCTTAAATCTAGGAGATTGGCTGATTTTATTGAAATTTGCTACCTCTAAAATTCAAAATCTTCTCTCTCTCTCTTTAGTGCATGAGTTTTACAACAATAAGCCCTACTTACACTATTCCCGTTAGACGAAGCCTTAGAATTAAGTCTTTGCAAGGTTTAATTACTGAGGAGATGGAACCTAATTTGAATGGCCTTTTTAACGAGGACATGGGTAATTCCTCTAATCCTCTTAATGATGAAGAAGCTCTCCATGAGGTTTCTATAGAACAACTTTCGAAATTGGATAACCAATTTGATGATTTTTGACAATGGATGTCTCAAGAATACCCTGATAGTGAAGCTCTTTCATTAATTGAGGGTCTAAAGCGTATGGTTCAAAGTGATAAGAATGGAATTGATATTTTGCATGGTATTGCACACGTTGTGGATTCGAATGTGATGCCTATGAAGAGTTGTGCTGAAACTTTAGGTTATACACAACCTCCTACTCAAGTCAATCATTCTATTCCTTTGACAACTCCTATTGCTAGTATACCTACTTTTACATCAAACATAATGACTACTTCAATACAAGACATTCCACCTATGATCACCAGTCATGGGGGAAATCCTTCTTCTTCAATCAACCCTCTTCCTTCATTCAATCCAACTTCTTCATTCATTCCTTCAATGAGTGTTCCTATTATATCTCCACAAATGAACATGACGCAAGGAGGCAATTCGTTTAATCATTCCATTCCTCCTTGTAGTGTTCCTCCTTTCCAATCATCTCCTATGACTAACTATCATAGTGTCCCACCACCTTACTCTCTACCTTCTTTCAATAACATAACACCTCCATCACATTCTAACACGTCTAATATGAACTCTTCGACTGAAGCGACCATTAACAATCTTGCACAAACTGTCTCTTCTTTACAACAACAAAATGCCTCTATGAACCAATCTAAGTTTAGTGTGCCCACATTTGATGTTGTGAGCCCACTTTCTCTTGACATTGTTCGAGCTATCCCCCCTAAACATGTTGAAATTCTGCATTTGGAGCTTTATAATGGTAAGGGTGATCCTCTAACACATGTTAAGACCTTTCAAACAATATGTACCGATTTTGCTTATGACCAAAGGTTGCTTGCAAAATTGTTTACTAGAACATTAAGAGATAAAGCCCTACAATGGTATTGCTCGTTGCCTTCCTATTCTATTACTTCTTTCGAACAACTTGCCAATGCTTTTATTCAACAATTTCAAAACAATATAAGTCCTAAAGTTACTTTGATTGATTTAATGCATTGTAAACAAGGTGTTAAAGAAAAAGTGACTGATTTCATTGGTAGATATAAGCATTTGTATGCTCAGATTTCTTTTCCAGTACCTGACAATGATATTCAAAGAATCTTTATTTCTAATTTACAAAAAGATATTAGAGAAAAACTCTTGTTTTCTGAGTTTACTTCTTTCCAATAGTTGTGCGCAACTCTTCACAATTATCAACTGACTATGAGTCAAATGGAAAAAGCAAATCCTATGGCTCCGAGTGATAAGGGTGATAGTAGTCAACAACCATTTGGGAAGTTTAAACCGAACAAAGAGTCCATTAAATTCAATGAAAACATCATCAACAACAATGTGAATGCAGCATCAGGTGTGCCTCCTATTTCTAAGTTTTTCAAGAAAGAAAGAAAGTTTACTCCTTTGAATGAATCATTGCATAGTATTATGAATAAGTTATTGGAACAAAATGTGCTTACTCTTCCTCCTATAAGGCAAATAGATCCTGCAAAGATTAATTCACCCTATTTTGATAACAAATATTTTTGTCAATTTCATCATCATCCTGGGCATGATACTGAAAAATGTTTTGCTTTAAAGGGTAAAATTCACGATTTGATTGATAATAATATTATCTCTGTTTCTGGTGTGAATAATAAAGGCAACACATCTGTAGCTCCTCCTAACCAAAATCTTCAGATTTTTACTGATCCATTGCCTTCTCATACCTCTAATGCGATTGATACTACTAATTCCTCTGTGTCACCTGATGATCTTGTGTCTATGACTCCTAATGTGATTAACTTTGTGGAGCAGTAGAAAATCCCTAAAGAACCTTCCATCACATTTGATTCTAGTGAAACTATCAGGGCACCTGATGGTCCTTTATATATAGTTGCAAAAGTCAAGAATACACCTTGCCGTGGAGTGCTTATTGATCCTTCTTGTATGGTTAATGTCATTACTGAAGAATTTCTTTTTACTTTGCAATTGAATCAAGTGATCTATGACGAAACAAATGTGGTTGTGAAACTATTTGATGCATTTTCTTCTCCTGCAATTGGTTCTATTACATTACCTATTGAGGTCCATAACAAATCTCTTGATGTGAGTTTTGCTATTATTCCATCGTCCGAACAATTTCGTGTGAAGCTAGGCTATCCTTGGCTATCTTCCATGAAAGCTATTGCTTCTCCTATTCACAAGTGTTTGAAATTTCCCCATAATGGTGAAATTGTTACTATCAATCATAGTCTCTTTAAACCTGCTGAAAGAACTTCTAGCGTTCCTATTCATTACTTTTGGCCTAAACAATTTCAATCTCTTCCACCGCGAAGTGATCATCTTTTCAAATCTTATGAAAAGTGGAAAAAAGATATGATCCTATCTCTAAGTGAACCTAGAACACCCAAACTTGACATTCCTATCGTTCTTGAGAAGGAAGTTCTTCCTTTGAAAGATAAAACTAATGTCTTTCCTCAAGAAGATTCCCAACCCATCCCTATGAATGTGACTATGCCTATATCTAATAAACTTCCTAAAAGTAGACCTATACCTCCTCATCATAATGGACTTGGTCTCCTTCCTAAACCAAATATTCCTCCCTTATATGGAGCAGTTCCTCCTCCTTCCTCTTATAGAGAGAAGAGACCTTCCTCTTCTCCTATTGTTCAACCTAAGAGACCACAACCTAAACACCCAAGTGAAAAGGATGAGAACATTCCTCCTCCTCAATCTTCTCAACTTCCTACTAAGACTAGACAAAATCGTTCTGCACGTGAATGCCGACGAAAGCGTCGTCTTAGAGCTCAGGCAGCTGCTTCTCAAACTTTGCAATCCCCAAAAACACCTTCAGCTAGTATTATTCCATTTTCTCCTTAGCCGACGATTGAGCTGAAATCTCCTAAACATAAGATGCATGATGGTCTTGATCCTATGCGAGTTAAAGATCCTATTTTTATAAATCTTGATGATGATATAGATGAAAATGTTATTCATGATGAAAATGTTACTCCTGTTCATTCTGATAGTGAATATGAATATGTTGATGTTGATAACCATTTATCTAACGCATTTTCTAAAGCACTTATCCTAGCTCCTAGACAAGAACAACGTGGCTCGAAACATGAACATAGCCCTTGTTTGGATCTTGTGATAGCTCCATCTGCTGTGTTGGATGTTCCTCCTCTAGCGTGTTTCCTACCTTCCCGAAATATTGATCAGCAAGATCGGGGGGTAGATGATGTGCTAGACTAGTTTCATTAGCATAGAAGATTCTCTCCTCCTCTCTTTTGTTACTTCTTCTATGTTTTATTCTCATTCTTCTATTTGTTGTCCTTAGTGTTGTCAACTTGAGGACAATACAAAGCATTGAGATCTCTTTTGTTCTCTCTCATGTTGACTCAAAAGACACATGTGTTCCCTTCTTCTAGGTGACCTTCCTTGATTGGGGAATGAAGAACAATTATGCATACATACATATGATATACATGAATTATCATACAGCATACTGACACCGAGGAAAGCGAAGTCACCTTGTGCTTTGTGTTTTGTGTCTAATATCCTTGGGCTTATCTTACACTTGGGGGCTAAATCCTTGTGATAACGTGCTCCTTTCTCATTTCTTATATGTATCATTACCTTAAAGCAATCACCCCCGGTGAGGCGTGTGCGATCGCTTTAATGTAGGGGGGCATACATCCCATTCATATCTTTTCAAGATACTTGAAAATTTCTTGACAAATTCAGCTTTGCCTTGAAAATTTTTGATATCTTTCTTGCATGACTCATAGTGAGGGAACCTTACTACTGATAGTCATGGTTCTCCCTCATGATCTTCTCTTTTACTTTGTAAATCAAAGTTGTAAGATCCTTAGTCCACTAGGGGCTTGGTGTATCTTGCCTCCTTGACGTGGTGAAAGTTTTTCAATGTTGTTTCCTTGTATTTTACTAGAAGTATGAGCGTACGCTTATACTCCCGCTAAAGTGGGGGCTAAATGTAGCGTCCTAAAATTGTGACACTTGCAATTTCGACTGCATTTGGGTCTTCACGATGGCGATGCAACACGGAACCTAAATGGAGACCCCGAAACTTGTTCATGACATCAAAAACTGCATTTTTCAGCACCCTGGCCTGATCCTCCTTGCACCCCACTGTCCCTGGAGGTGGGACCATGGCACCCAGCGCCCTGGTCCTTCAGGACTAGGGTGCCCAGCACACTGGTCCCCCAGGACCATGACGCCCAACACCCTGGTCCCTGGCCCTATTTTGGGCTCAGTCTCTTTTGGGCATCGGGTCTTTAAGTTTGCAATTGGAAAATATTGTTTCCTGGTCGGCCTAAGGTCGGGAAAATCAGTCTATCAGCCCTAATTGACAAGTATATAAACTACATTTCCTCTCTCAAAAAGGGAGGAGGACATATGTGAGCAAAGGCGCGAAAGCAATATTCAAGCATTCAAACATTCAAGCATTCAAGCATTCCTTCAAGCAATTGAGCATTCTAAGTCTCCATTCAAGGCTAAGTGTTGCATTCAAGACAAGGATTCAACCATTGAAGAGGAGATCACATACAACATACATTACACCTTCGCATGTAAGAATACAAACATTCTTACAACAAGGTATCAATACTTGTTTACATTACAAACATTTACATTTACAGCATTCTCATTTCTTGGTTAATTCCAAAACCGAGGTTTGACCTAAAGGCAAACCCCTCATCCCTAACCCCCCAATCATCCTCTCTTTTCTATGTGTAGGTTGCAGGTACGCAGCTATAATTGAAGATCTGGAATCCTTTTGCAGAGATGAACAGATCCACCTTCGTTTCATGGATTTTTTGGAGGACCGTGTGCACGCCGGGCGCCATCGTCCCGTCAACTTTCTCTCAAATTTGCAGAACAACACTGTCTCGATATTTTACTGCTAATTCCAGGTCTGCAGCTCCATCCTGTATCCCTATCTCTGTTTATAAGTGAATCTTTCTTGCTTCTACATGCATTCCTAGTTCAATCTTTCTATCTACATTTCTTTACAAAAGAGGGTATCCTTGATGTCTTAACCCTTGAAACTCATTTAGAATCCAATCCTGCATTGTGTGGGATTGGATCTTGTGGGTTTCAACCCCTCTTTTGAATGTAAAGTCCCTCCTAAGTGAAAACCATCAACCCTAGTGACTCTCCCTTCTCTCTCCTTGGAGTTGGGGGAGGGGAGAACGACTAGGGTTCGATTTTTCCGCTTTACAGATACTATCACCAATAGAGACATCAGATTTAGAAGCGATTATTGTGTATAAGGTAACTCAATCAAACTGTCTGAATTCTATTTCTAGCTCCTGCATTTATGCAGCACTTAAGATGATAAGATAAAATGAGAAGCTGGATCTATGTTGTTGGATGTTGGATGAACTATTGATCAACCTAGGAAAGATTAAAGGAGAAAAGAAAGGAAGTTTTTGTATGGTAACCTAATTATCTATTTGATGCTATTTTTCATCAATGAGACTCTCAGTTTTGGGAAGAGACAATGGGCATTTGATTTCCCGATAGGGAGGCAACTAAAACAATCTATTTCTTCATTGGGTAGTCAAAGAGATGATAAAGTGAGGGGGTTTTTTTAAGACACTCCAGAAGGCTATGAATTATAGGATGAGGGTTCTCAAGAACATTATTGAGAAATATTCAACCAACATATGCTTCATGGTTAAGAAAGATGAAACACTCATGGAAGCGGTCAAACCTCAGAAGATTGGGATTGAGGAGATGGGTTATGAAGTTGATGCATAGATTCTTGATGCTTATGCACAAATGCTAATTGATGCACCGATAGATGAAACTGTAAAGACCTTTGGCACTACTAAGCAGGAGACACAAGAGGTTGAAACTAAGTTCAACCAGAAGAAGAGAGAAGTGGGAAGGTAAGACAAGTAAGTTTGTTGAATAAGTTTCACAAGACATCAAAGAATTGATTAATGTTGTCCCAAAGAAAGGAAAAAAGAGAAAAGAACCAAAATATTTATTGAACCTATTGTAGCTGAATATGAATCTGAAGATGGCACACCCCTGACATTCAAAAGGGTAATAAGGAAGAAAACCAAAGAAACTAAGGTAGAGGCTAAGAAGCAACTGGATAGGAAAGTTACCATCAAGGTACCGACACAGAGAAAAGCTCCTAAAGAAACACCTTCAGGCCCATCAGGTACTTGAAGGAGAAAGGAGAAAGATGACATTGATTTGGAAATTGAATCTAGTAATGTAACTATCATTCCACCAAAGACCTGTGCAGAGTTAGTGGATGAGATTACTAAAGATGGTATATTAAAGAATGTATAGTTTTATTACAATGTTTAGATAATAATGAACAAAGAGAAGAAGAGGAAGCAATTTTGTTAGAAAGCCCTATTAGAAATTGAAGACCAAATATAGGCACATTTGTATGATATGTTAGATGCTAGAAGTCTATCAGCAATGCATAAGGACAAGCATATAAAGATACAAGAGTTGTTATATGTTTGTGTTTCTATTGCTCCAAAGGAGATGGATAAGACACTTGAGGTTGTAGATAGGAAAATATTTAGCAAGAAACATAGAATAATCAGTCTTATGTTAGGAAGGGTAAATGAGATAACAAAGGAGACCCACAAGGCATGTGTTAATTTCTTTGAAGAGAACTATGGTTTTTATACTTCACCGAAATAAAATATAGATACTACAGACATCTCGGTTGAAGGAAAACAAAGGGGTATTATGGGTACTTCACCCTCAATTTTGTAAAACATTAAGATAGTGGAAATTGAGCCCCCACTAGATACAAATGTATAGATAAATATTGAGATACCGGTAGATACAAATAGTGTAAAGGTTGATCATGAATAGGTTTCTGATGTTGAGGATAATATTCATCCAGATACAAATGTCTAGGATGAGGTTAAAGCTCCTAGGGAGGAACCGATAGTTACTAAGATTACACCAAGTGGCGAAGCCACCAGTACAAGTGAGGAAGCTAAAGGTTAAAAAATCAGAGGAGAAGAAAGAGGAATCTGATAGGGAACCAGTAGTGAGTCCATAATTGTTGTCAATTGACACCTTGCAGGTTGAAAAGAAAAGAATAACCGAGATGAGCTCTACTGTACTCATGATGATGGTTGTACAAAAAATTTTGAAAGAGGGATCTATGGATAAAGGGGTTATTGATCAATCTATCACTATTTTGCATAGAATAGTCTGGAGTACAAGTTTGAAAGAGAAACAAGCCCATCCAACAAGCTTAAGACAATCACTAAGCACATTTCAAAGGATTTTCAGTCCTTGCAGCAAATATCAAATCGACAAGCACTAGAGAGATTCCCACAGGCAAAGAGAGCTACATTTGATCAAATGATTAAATCTGAAAGGAAGGAAATCAATGATAAGTTGAAATTGACAGATAATTATTTAAAGCAGTGTACAAATATTTACAGAGTATGTTGTAACATAGGTTTTCTTACAGTTGATTTGGATAAGAGGATTAAGGAATCTCAGGAGAAATTTACAGGTATAACCAATTCTTTTGATAGATTGAATTCATTGCGTACATCCATTGATGGTCAGATTTTGGTTTTGGAAGCTCAAGTTTCTTCTCTTGAGAAGGAAAAAGTTAAAATCATAAGAAGAGCCAAAAGTCTTAAAGGTTTGGTGAGTCCCAAGTTGGATTCTCTTAGTGTACATAAGAAGGAGTGTATAGATATGGTTGGTAAGCCCACACTGGTAGAGTTAAATGAGAAAGAGTCATTTTCCCATATGCTAAATGGACTTGTATCTATTTCTAACACTTTCAAATCTGCTTGGGATACTTATCTAGAGCTTTTGGAGAAGGCCTATCTGGAAATTTTCAAATATATTAAGCCTCGGGAAGGTATTTTTATTATATTCATTGTATAGTATCTTTCACTCTTCATCCCGGTTTTGGATCTTTGGTATTTTTTGGGGGTTATTTTTTATGGCATTGATGTCAAAGGGAGAGAGATATTGATGTGAAAAAAAAAGAGGGAGTTGTATACATTAAGGGGAGTATAGATGGAAAACTATGGAAGTATGGAGTATTTTGTATTGATGGATATTCAGCTCAAGGGGGGCAATCTCGGGATGAAACCGACAGATAAAACCATGATCATTTTTCACATGAGTGTTGCCATAAATGCCAAAGGGGGAGATTGATGGAAATTGATACTCAATTGATTGGTTTCAATATGTTGTCATTGATGGCAACATGGCAACTTGTTATGACTTTATGTTTTGGTTCAGTTGTGTACCAATAGGCACTTCATAGATACTTCACCAACACTGGTAGGATTGAAGGAATTCTCAGGTTACTGACAATACAGGTCGACATAGTTTAGAATAAGGTTATCAGTATTGAAGGCCGACATCTTTTGGATCTGGCATCAAGAATTGTTTTTGATATTCATTTATTTATGTTATCTAGCCGACATGTATATTGATATTGTAATTATCTTTGTAAGCCGGATAAATTTTAAAGGGTATATATGTTAGTTGGTTAGATGATTTTGAGATGGGCTATGAATATATGTATGTGGAAGGAAATAATAAAGATGTGAAATATATGAAAAAGATCATGTATGGGAGGATATTTATGTAAAGGGGTATTTCGGTAAGGGTTTAGGGTTTCTAGACAAAAAAAGATAGAGCCTTACTGGAACCGTATTCAGGCATAAGATTCTATCTTTGTAGTTCAATCATTTCTCCATATTGTAGTCTAGATTTTTATGTAGTCAGTGAGGCTCCTTTTGTGATTGAGCAGTGTGCTCTAGGGTGTAAGCCTTCTTGCAAGTGTCGGCCCCTATATTTTGTAATATTATATGGCTAGTGAATTGATATTGTGGGTCACAAATCCCACCATGTTTTTTCCTTTCTGAGTTTTTCCATGTATAATTTTGTGTGTTATGGTATTCATTTGTGTGATTGGCTTATTAGTTTCTTTAGTTCTTTCAATTCTATATGTATGAGTATACCTATTGGTGTATGCATGTTTTTATTAAGGTTAAAATTAAGTATTCTGGTAGAACACTAATTCCCCCCCCCCCCTCTCAGTGTTCTTAGACTCCAACATAGGTAGCTCTCCCTCTTTTTAGGAAACACTCCTAGTGGTCAAGTTCTGATTTCAATTGACTAGGCATTGAAATATCTTACAACCTCGGACACATCCAAAAACACCATCACACTGGAACAACCATAGACACTTGCACACCCTATGTGTCCAACAAATCTGATACAAGTCAAAAAACATGGTTGTCAACTCCCCCTAAGTCATGCATCTCAGGTCCTTATTATGGTCAAGTCCTAAACCAAAGCTAAACTTCCCCTCATACCTATTGGGCTGTGAATATGTGATCAATCTAATGATCTATCAGATCCATTACATCTACCACACCATATAACTTGATTCCAGATGTACACAATGTCATACAATATCATCACCATGACATAAATCAAACTGGTAATCCCTCAAAGGATTCATGCATACATGATCAACAACCAAACCAATATTTGTCATTCAAGTCATCATCAGTACCACCTGAGACTTGAAATCCTCATTTCATGCTACCAGGGCTAAAGAAATGATTTCGAACCTCATTGTCTTACATAACATACAAGTACTATTGGCATTGAGTTGTCATTGATGTCAATCGGTACTAGAGGTAGACTACTGGTAGAAGTATGTCATCTGGTATTGTAATGCCCGCCAAAATACCCTAGAGAAATATAGCTAAAACAAACGCTAATTTAATTTTTTTTTAAACAATACAATACATAAAATCACTTAAGAAATACAACAAGCACACAACAATATTTAAGTGTTATGAACATAGAACAATTTACTCAAGCTATTCAAACAATTATGCAAGCAGAATACAATAAATCATTACTACCAACTCCCTAGGGTATCTCAACGCCATTACTTAATCTAAATACATAAGCAATAAACATTTACTTTCTTCCAGTTCAATATCTCATAATCTTAATCATTATACACACATAGGTGCAACATAGAAATACCTAACACTCCTGATATGCAACCTTCTTAATCTTTCATTTAATATGAGATTCTATCTTTTAATGCACCACTATTTCCTTTTTCACTTAGATTCATTTTATACACCAAGTCCAAATGTTCCTATTATCATTAACCAACCTCTAACTATAAACATCACCATACACATACCAAGATTAATCCCTTACATTGCATTAACATGATTTCCATTTACAATTAACTTCTACATAGTCATTTATAATTCTATGCTTCTAGCATACTTATTACTTCATGATGATTCCTAAAGTACATAAGGCAATACTCACAAACCATTTAACCCATAGCTCATTTAATACTCATAAAATCTCTTACACTATATCAGCTAACCAACAATCATCTCATTAGAAATTAAGTAACTACACGAATTCATCTCAACACAAATTAAGGCACAATATCCTAATTCCATAACCACTAATAGCATCTACCAAATGCAGATACAATCTTAAACCATAACACATGATACATTCTAATCCTTTCCTAAGAACTTATTTAATCGTCTTCCCATACACTTACTAGTAATTTCCATTAATAAGATTAGTAATTCATTCATTAAGAACATCCATACAATATTTTCATAACATTCAACTACATCCCAAACATTATAAGATTTTCAATCCTACCATTAGATCACTAACTACGAAGTATGATACTAAAATTTCAAATTATTTAATCACAACTCATAAACATGTGCTAAGATATATTCCAAAATTACATGTGCTAACATCCTATCAAGAAATAAAATTTCTTCTAATTAAATCATTAGTTAAAGACATCATTTTAGATCTAATACCATTGTCATAACATTTACACCATTTTCTTTTAACATGGCTTATCAAGAACACGAAATGCATCATTAAATTCTAAACCACCATACTTATTCACATCTCATGCATCCATTTTATTTAATATAAGTATGTTACAACACAAATCAAGGTTCATCATTACAATCATATACCATAATCAAAATCTATCACTATATCTAGAACAACATAGTCATTCCTCATAAACATGATCTCTTTTACAACCATTACATAAGAATTTCATTACATAAGTCACATCATAATTTACATTCTTGCTGTAATTATTATCCATGAATAATCTAAAAAATCATCCTCATCCACGCAAGAACAATCCAAAGATAGGAACATCCCAATGGTTTAAAAGCACCAACCACCCGACCATGTGGAACCAAAGGAACCACCCCCCATGCTAGGAGATGACACAAGGTCCCAACACACACTCTACATCTAGGCTGACACTCAAAACCAAAGAGACTAACCAACAAGGACTCTCAAGCAAGAACTCACACAGAGCCACAAGAATAAACTCCCAGAGGCATAAAACTCATTAGGACATAAATGCATCCAATAAGCATAATCATAAATCATAAAGGGGGAACACATGTAGGAGTGGAGTGTCATCACATGCCATCCTCATAACATAATAACACAAGGCACTAGCCTGATGGACATGTGGAGCCATCTCAACCTATGAGAGACCAAGGGAGATTAGCTTACCATCTTCATGGCCTTCTCATGCTTATCCTAAAACATCCTCCCTAGGGCTAAGTCATGAGGCTCAAAACTATTCATTATCTTATTTAAATGAGTTATAATTTTCCCATCCCAATAAATTCATTATCAATGTTATCACTTGTTTATAAATCATGGAAAACTCCAATGTGCCCTGGTGGTCTAGACTTCTTGCATCCTTACAAGGAACCTCATGCAAGCCTATCTCTCGTGACCCCGGTCATCACAAGGAAGCCCATTCCTCCTAACATGGCCCAACAACACATCACAAGAGGCTCTACCAACATAAATACATGAAAATAATACTCAATGCAGCCAATAACTTCCACACATACTCTCACAACATATGCAAGGCTACAAAAACATCAATATAACAAAATGAGCCTCTTGGCTAGCAATAAACAAAGGCATATCAAGCCATCAAATGCTGCCATCAAATAGAAGATAACATCACAACAAGGCCTACTCACTTGCTGGTCCAAAATAGCATATATATTCACCTCAATCATCCATGGCGTATTCACATGGAAGAGAGTCTATAATGTCCACAATGGTGCAGAAGAGAAAATATACATAAGACCATCCAAATACATCGAAACTGATAAAAGCCAAATCTGAAAATATAACAGCCCTCAAATAAAGCCTTTGGTACAAAAATTAATCCTGAAAGTACCACACAAGAAAGAAATAGCAAATTAACATATAGGAAAACTTACAGGAAAAACCAGTCCAAGCTTTTAAACCAATTTAAATCCAACCACCAGAAATCTCCAAATTAATCTCAGAAATTCATTCACCAAAGATGCCAACCCCCATGAATGCATAGGAAGGCCCATTTATCAAAAATAAAAAAAATACAAAAAAAACCAAGTAAAACCATGCTCCAATCAAAATATTTCAAAAATATTATATTCCATACCTACCTTCCCAAAGTTCAAGAAAATAAAATATATTTTCTACCTACCATAAACTTCCAGCCAATCAAATCCAAGGGTAGGTAAAATAAATTAAACCATTGACCTGGGGTGAAAATAACTTTTAAATAAAAGAATACAAATTATCCCTTTTTAATTACTTAATGGGTAAAATAATATTACCCAATAAATAAAATTCACTTCAACATTAAATAAATAATAAACACTTGAAGGGCCAATATTAAATCAAAACTCCATGCACGACACAGACTCAGAAAGACATAGAAGGCTTTCAGCAAACCCAGAAATACAAATATTTCCCACAAACTATAGAATAAAACCTTACAACAAATTTATGCCTTCATATATTTCCTTCCTCACTATACAAATTTTAGATTCATTTCCCAAGCTCACACATTCAATCTGCAGACACGGAGCATACAAGAAAACTGTAAAATAAAATATAAAAAGGTAGAATACATCTTCAACCTGCAACCCCTGTTATGGAAGAAGCTGAAGAAGAGATTCCACTAGACAAACCAAATCCAACCCAAGCTCCAGCCAAAATCCAAGAGAGAATAAAACCAAAACCAAGAAGAAAACTTGCTAGAGAAAATTTTCCAGAGAGGAGCCAACCCACAAAAAATTCACGGAAAAGAAAATAAAAAGACAAACATTAACCAAAAACCCTAGCCTCAATCTTAGCCAATCAAAATATTCCAATCTATAATATATTTTACCAACCCCACCATATAATATAATTTTATCTCCCTTTTTAAATTCAACCAATAAGAGAAGAGGGTAGGTAAGGTAAATATAATTCATGCTTTTACAATTTGGTAGGAATGTTTTATCATTTTATTATTTATACAACCCACTTAATATAAAAGTCAAACTAATAAATAAAACATGAGCCACAATTAAATAAATTAAATGGGAAAATTAAATTAAATAAACCAAAGGCTCATAAATGAATTAATGAACTAGATAAACATTAAAAGCCAAATAAATATTAAACCATAGGTGATTAAATATATAAATAAATAAATATCAATAAAGGTCAAATCACAAATAGATATAAAACACATCAAAAGCTAAACAATAAAAATTAAATAAATATTAAATCATCATTAAAATAAATAAACATTTAAATATCAAATAATCAAATAACCAAAAAGGCAAGAATCCAATAAATTATATTAAACATTAGATAACCAAATAATCAAATCACTATTAATCCAAATAATTAAAATAAACACCATTAATTATTTAATCTCGCATCAATAATCAAATAGTCAATCTCAACATAAAAGGAATAATCAGCCAATACTAACATACTCACAACACAGAAGAAACCCAGCTTACTAACTATCATGACGACTTGTGCCAAGACACTGATGACTCACAGTGAACAACTTAGATCTAGAGTATGTGAGGGGAAATTGTGCCAACTCCGAACCACATACCATTGGGATTTAAAGACACACTCAGACCTATGGAGCCAAGTGGAGTCGATGTCTAGTACCTGCAAATCCTACATCCACAAAGCAACAATACGACATATGCATATATATATTATAACAGACAAGGGTTAGAGAATTGCAATGACACATCCCGCTCGCAATGAGTGATGTGGAATTGTCTCTATCCTGAAGACAGTCATACAACAATCAAACATGCCATAAGATCAACTCATCATAGATAATCATTAAATATGGTTAGTACATAAAAACATCATCAAGTGCATGATTAGTATAATTCACGATTATAGTAAGGGATGTAAAATCCATCAACAATTATGCTCATCAAATCACATGATCAATATAATCTTTCGATAGTCAATCACATAATAAGCATATAGTGTCTAATAAATCACACGATCATTAATGATAGTATCAACATCCTATAAATCATCTAAAATAGCCTATTCCCAATAGTGTCTATCACACATGAATTAAAGGTCAACTCTAGTCAAACAAGTCAAGTCAAGGGTGGACCCTACAGGTATAAAGAAGAATGAACCGGTATTGTGGAAGGCACATAAGGTACTGAGAAGGCTGACATGAAGGCTTGTCAACTAGTATGGTGAAAGCCAAGTAGATATTGAGACCATATGTGGCCTCACTGGTATGAGGTAAGATGCATGTGTGTGTTAGCATATTGAGTCATAACCCGTAGAGATTGAATCATTTGGAGGATTGGTTGCCTATTTATGATGAAGAGGCTTAATGTTAAAATGATCACAAACCACCAGAGGTGAAGTTGTGTTACTGATGTAGCATGCACTACCAATTAGAAGAAGGAGAAGGTCTCACCAGTAAAGGCTGGTACCAGTAAGAATTTAGTGAATGATCAAGTTTAAACCAACCTTGTGTCAGTGACCTGAGTATGATCAATGTGATACCAGGTGGAGCTGAGGTAGCAAGCATACAGAGGTCGGTGAAGTTTCCATCAACATGGTTGTTGAAGCAACTAGTTGACATAAATGAAATAACCGTAAATCACAAGATGGTAACTGACTATTGCGGCTCAAGAAATAAATGACAAAAAAAGATGAGTGAGTAGTTGGCACCTGGTTCAAAGCAAAGAAATCAGATTGCAAGATGACCTCGAGAAGGAAACAGTAGGATTGTAAATGTGTCAATAGATTTCAATGCAGAAAATCAAGGACAAGATTGGTATCTTTAGAAAATGTGCATTGGATTTTTGAAAACACGTACAGATGGATTCCTCAAGTATAGGATATTGATCCAAGTCAAATTGGATCAGATCTCATGCATATTTGGTCAAGTGAAGAAAACCCTAACCACCCTAAGTTTGAATTGATTATTGGCATGAAAAGTCAAGTTTAAATATGATGACTTGAGAATATGATTGTTGTTGTTGTAGAGTGAAGGTAAGTGTAAAAGAACTATCTAAGAGATGAAGTGATAAACACTTGATGTGTTTATGAGTGAAGAGAGTACCGGTGGGAAGAAGTAAGGTAAACTGGTGTAAGGAACAAATGGGTGGAGAGAGCATAAAACACAAAAGTGGCAAGCCAACAAAGGTGGTGCTTGATTAAGAGTGATCAAGTGTGAGTTTCGGAGGGAAGACATTGTGAGAGGGGACTTAGAAAAGTATTCAATAGAGCCAAGATGCAGAGTGGGAGAAGAGGATATCAACCGGTAAGGTTGAAACCGTCATAGTAGAATATTATATGGTTGCAAAACTTCATTTGCAAAATTGATTTCATTTGTATAACAAATTCTTATATTGTTTTCATTAAGTTGAAGCTTAGTACAGGGGTTGTAGCTCCTTTAGGTTGTATCCTATAAGTTGGGCATGGGTTGGTGCTCCTTTGATATGGTGCTCATAAATCAAGGGTTGGTGCTCCTTGGGTTGGTGCCCTAAAGTTATAATTAGAGTTTCTTTGTGAGGCTAGATTGGAACCAAAGATCTCCCGCAGCTATTCTCACCAAGGTTTTTCCCACATTGGGTTTTTCTCGTACATCTCATGTTGTGTGTTGCATTCTTGTTCTTGTGTTATATTAATGTTTTAGCAAATCCATTTATGCACCTAGTTTGCATTGTCTGAGCTACTGGTTAGCAATCAGTTTGTTTCATATACTATCGATATCTCTCTGTTAGAGAAGAAAAGTTTAAATTACTGATTCACCCCCCTCTCAGTGATCCATTGTGTCCAACAATTTGTATCAGAGCCTAGGTACCCAATTTTTTTCAAAGCATTCTCTAGCTTGGGTAGATCCTTCAAGTGTTGACAATGGCAAGAAATTAATTTGCCTCTTCAAAAGCTCCTATGTTTGATGGAGTCAACTATGCCTTTTGGAGTAGAAGAATGGAAGCCTACTTGTCCTCTCTAGGTTGTGATGTATGGATGTTGGTTGTGAATGGGTATACAATCCCTAGTAATCCTCCTACTAATCCAGATGCAAAGAAGGAATATGAGAACAATACTAAAGCTGAAAATGCCATTCTTAGTGGGTTATCTAATAATGAGTTTGTTAAAGTCATGCATTGTTCCTATGCTAAAGAAACTTGGCATAAGTTGTAGAAGATATTTGAAGGCGATGCTAAAGTCAAGGAAGCCAAGTTGAAGATATTGAGAGCACAACTTGAGGGTTTAAAAATGAGAGATGAAGAGAAGATCGTTGACTATCTCCAAAGGGTTGATGAAACAACAAACACCATTAGAGGGCTCAGAGAAGAAATAAATGATGAAGTGATAGTAAAGAAAGTACTTAGATCTCTTACATTTAAGTATGATACAAAAGTATAAGCAATAAAAGAAGCGAAAGATTTGAAGGTTTTTACAATGGATGAGTTGTATGGTTCCCTAACTACTTATGAGATCAGGAATGTTGGTACTGAGGCTGTGAAGAAGGAAGCTACATTCAAAACATCAAGAAAAGGAAAAGAAGAGTCTGCTCATGATGCAACTGGTGAAGACTGATGAAATTATGGCCAACTTTGTGAGAAGACTGAAAAGAGGTTATGGGAAGCACAAAGGGAAGCTGCATTTGAAATGTTTCAATGGTGGAAAGATTGGATATTTTGTTGCTAAATGTCCCTATGGTGATAAAAAGGAAGATGATAAATAAAGTCGTAGCAGATCATATGGTAAAGACAGGAAGAAGAATGTCTAATGACATGGTAAAAGAGAAAATTAGAAACAAAGTAGTCTATACACCCATGAAAAAGATACCTCAGATGATGATAGTTCCTCTGATGATTGTTGTAGTGAGGATGAAATAAAAGCAAATATTTTCATGGCCCAAGATGTCCCAGTACAAGAAGAAGAAGAAGAAGAGGAAGGAGAACTAGATCTAGAAGTTGAACCCATTAGTGCCTTGGATGAGTTAAAGAAAACAAGAAGAGATCTAAAGAAGGTGATAAAGGATGCAACTAAAGAACAAGAGCTATTGGAGCAATCTCTTGAAGAGTCCAAGAAGACTATTGCAGATCTAAAACTGTAACTAGAAGAAGCCAAAAGGATTTGTGAAGTTACTAGTATTGGTCTAAGTGAAAAGAAAAAGGAGCATCAGAATCTGGAAATGGACATAGTGAAACTCTAGAAGGAATTAGAGAAATGTCAGGAAGAGATAAAAGTTAGAAGCAAATATGAAGGCAACACTAAAGCCTTGAACAAGACACTAAGCAAACAGAAGCAATCTAAACATACCGGTGGCTTAGGTTTTCAATAAGGTCAAAGTTCAAAAATTAGAGAAACATATGATAAGGAAGTATAATTCACCTTTTCGATTGAAGGTGAAGAGAAGAAGACATTCACAGTAAGAAAGGATACTAGCAAGAAGACATATGAAGATGTTGCTAGAAACCCCCACACAAACTGGTATACTCAATCAATGAACCAGAGACTATACTATATGCATCGACATGCACATCCAAGGAGAAATGCAAGTACTGATCATGAAGGATTCACAAGAGTTAGTAGCATGAAAGGAAGACCCCCAGTGAGGCAGTTGTTTGCAAGTTCAAGACAACCTAACCATTACCGGTATAATAAGTTTGGTCATAGAATGGTCAATTGTAGTAAAATGAATGTCAATCATAGTTTTGAGAATAGAAACTCATTTTTTGCATTACAAATTATGAATGTTACATGTTATAATTGTATGAGTTTGGTCACAAGAGTTATTAATGTAGGAGTAATATGCAAATGTCCTACAAGAATGTATTGAATACATCTTATAGTGCTAATGTGAAATGTTACAAGTGTAAAAATTTTGGTCACATAGAAAGGTTCTATAAGCTAAGAATTGACAAGAAAAAAACAATAGTACCCAATGAGAAGTTATAAATAAAACTAGAACACAAAGTGACAAAAGAGGAAAATAAAGAAGAGAAACTGGTTTGGGTAGAGAAGGAGAAAACCAAGATAGAGCCTAGCCTAATTGTGCAGACTGCTCTACATGTTGAAAGGAGGAATCTATGGGTAGTCGATAGTTGTTTCTCAAATCACTTGACCGAAGATAAGAATAAGTTCATCAAGCTTGATGATTGGAATGGTGGTTCAGTCCAATTTGGTGACAACTACTATATCAAGATCAAAGATTAGGGTATACTAAATATTGATGGCAATCTCAAGCCTCATGATGTGTACTATGTGGAAGGACTGAAGCATAACCTCCTAAGTGTAAGTTAGATGTGTGACAAAGGGTAAAAATTCTCATTTGAGTCTACCAGTTGTCAAATAAGAAAGCAGAGTACTAGTCAGGTGGTAGTAGAAGGAAAAAGAATAGAGGGTAATTTCTGCAATTTGAAGGAATTATATGATTCCCAATGCATGATGGGACAGGTTGATGAAAGCTGGTTGTGGCACCAGAGACTAGGCTAGGCTTAGTTATTAAATAAGAAAGAACCGGTGTGTAAGAAACATACCTGAGATCGTAAAACCAACTAGTACTTTATGTGATGAATGTGTCAGAGGTAAGCAAGCAAAGTGCAACTTTAAAACAAAGGAATACAACACTTCAAGAGCTTTGGAGCTGATACATACAGATCTATGTGGGCCAAAAAGGACAAGAGCATTGGCCGGAGAAGGTATTTTATATTGTTCATAGATGATTACTCAAGAATGATGTGGGTAACCTTCCTGCATGATAAGTCTCAAGCATTTGAGAGATTCAAGAGCTTCAGGAAAATGGTAGAAAATGAAAGTGGGTACTAGATAAAATTCTTAAGATCAGACTAGAGTGGAGAATTCTCTTTCAATGAGTTTGTTGACTATTGTGAGAAATATGGAATCTGAAGACAGTATTTAGAGGCAAGGACACCTCAACAAAACAGGGTGGTAGAGAGGAAAAATGGGACAATAAAGGAGATGGCTAGGACTATGTTGAATGAGGCCAATATATTGGATATATACTGGAAGGAAGAAGTTCACACTGATGTCTAAATGTTAAACTGAGAACGGTTAAGAGTGAATAGTAAAATGACTCCTTTTGAGTTATGGCATGAAAGGAAACCATCACTCAAGAATTTAAGAGTGCTTGGAAGTAAGTGCCTCATTAGGAGAGATGCTAATGGATTAGGAAGTTTTGATTCCCAGAGTGATGAAGGAATCTTCTTGGGATACTCAACCAACAATAAAGCCTAAAAATGATACAATAAGAGACTGAGATGGGTGGTTGAGAGTGTAAATGTGAGAATAGATGAAGACTCACATAGAGGAAAATCTGCACTGATATCTTATATTGATGATTCAGATGTTGAATTTCAAGAACAATCTAATAGTAAACTAGTAGAAGATATAGCAAACAAGATCCCCAACTGGTATCTATAGAAGAATCATCTGGAAGAATAGATCATAGGAGATAGGAATGGAGGTGTGTAGACTAGAAGGAGACTAGTCAAGGAAAGTGAGCAGGTAAATTTCTACCTCATGACGAAGTAGAGCCCAAATATTTCATTGATGCTATCAAAAGTGAGAAGTGGGTAGATGCCATGGATGAAGATTTGAGATAAATTCAGAAAAATCAAACTTGGGAGCTTGTTCCTAGAACAACAGACAAGAATGTCATAGGTACCAAATGGGTATACCAGAAAAAGATGAATGAAGAAGGTAAGATAGTATAACATAAAGCAAGATGAGTTTGCAAAGGGTATGCTCAAGTGGAAGGTATTGAATTTGTAAAAATTTTTGCACTGGCTGCTAGCTTAGAGGCAATAAGAAGGTTTTTAGCCTTCTCAACCTATAAGGGATATGAAGTGTATCAGATGGATGTAAAATCTTCTTTTCTCAATGGTAATCTTGAAGAAGAGGAGTGTACAGAGCAACCAGAAGGATACCTGTTGCATTGGAACTTGCATACATTTCTTGGAACTTGTGCTAAGGTATTGCGGTTCAATCTGAGCTGTAGATCTTTCTGCCGATCTTCCATTGCCATAGATTCTTTAACAAACTTCATGCACGACATACCAATCATTTAATCAATTCTAGCTCATCAGCTTCCTTCATTAAATAACACTTTTAACCATTTAATGCATTTTGTTACAGCTCAGTTGCAACTCGGTAAATACTATACTTCACTCGGTAGATATTTCGCCTTCATTAACCGATAGCGATAACCTTAGGGTTTACCGACTAGGTTCCTTATGGTTTACCGACTAGGTTCTTTGCTCGGTGTAAAGTGGAAAATCGCGATCGAACCCTAGTTGCTCTCCCCTTTTCCAACTCCAAGGAGAGAGAAGGGAGATTCACTAGGGTTGATGGTTTTCACTTATGGAAAAGACTTTACATTCAAAAGAGGGGTTGAAACCCACAAGATCCAATCCCACACAATGCAAGATTGGATGCTAAATGTGTTTCAAGGGTTAAGAAAGCAAGGCTACCCTCTTTTGTAAAGAATGTTGATAGAAGAATTAAGCTTGGAATGCATAGAAAGTGACAAAGATTCGCTTATAAACTGAGATAGGGATATAGGATGAAGTTGCGGACCTGGAATTAGCAGTAAAATGTCGATACGGCGTTGTCCTACAAATTTGAGCAAAAGTTGACGGGACGATGGCGCTCAACGTGCACACGGTCCTCCGAAAAATCCGCGAAACGAAGGGGGATCTGTTCGTCTCTGCACAAGGATTCCAGATCTTCAATTTCAGCCGCGTACCTGCAACCTACACACAGAAAAGTGAAGATGATTGGGGGGTTAGGGATTAGGGGTTTGCCTTTAGGTCAAACCCCAGTTTTGGAATTAACCAAGAAATGAGAAATTGTTGTAAATGTCAATGTATGTAATGTAAAACAAGTACTAATACCTTGTTGTAAGGATGTTTGTATCCTTATGTGCGAAGGTATAGATGTTGTTGTTTGTTGTATGTTGTATGTTGTATGTAGCATGTAGTATGTGATCTCCTCTTCAATGGTTGAATCCTTGTCTTGAATGCAACACTTAGCCTTGAATGGAGACTTAGAATGATCAATTGCTTGAAGGAATGCTTGAATGCTTGAGTATAGTTTCCACGCTTTTTCCATCATATCGAATGAAAGAGGAAAATGTAGTTTATATACTTGTCAATTAGGGCTGATAGACTGATTTTCTCGACCTTAGGCCAACCAGGAAAGATAATTTTCCAATTTGCAAACATAAAGACTCGAAGTCCAAAAGAGACCGGGCCCAAAATAGGACCCAGGGACCAGGGCGCTGGGTGCCATGGTCCTGGGGGACCAGGGCGCTGGGCGCCCTGGTCCTCTGGTCCCACCTCCCGGGATAGCAGGGTGCAAAGGAGGTTCAGGCCAGGGTGCAAGAAAATGCAATTTTCAGTGTCATAATCAGGTTTCGGGGTCTCCATTCAGGTTGCGTGTTGCATCGCCATCGTGAAGACTGAAATGTAGTTGAAATTGCAAGTGTCACAATTTTAGGACGCTACATTTAGCCCCCACTTTAGCAGGAGTATAGGCGTATGCTCATACTTCCGGTAAAGTACAAGGAAACAACATTGAAAAACTTTCACCATGTCAAGGAGGCAAGACACACTAAGCCCCCAGTGGACTAAGGATCTTACGACTTCGATTGACAAAGTAAAAGGGAAGATCACGAGGGAGAACCATGACTGTCAGTAGTAAGGTTCCCTCACTATGAGTCATGCAAGAAAGATATCAAAAATCTTCAAGGCAAAGCTAAATTTGCCAAGAAATTTTCAAGTATCTTGAAAAGATATGAATGGGATGTATGCCCCCCTATGTTAAAGCGATCACACACGCCTCACCGGGGGTGATTGCTTTAAGGTAGTGATACATATAAGAAATGAGAAAGGAAAGGAGCACGTTATCACAAGGATTTAGCCCCCTAGTGTGAGATAAGCCCAAGGATAATAGACACAAAACACAAAGTACAAGGTGACTTCGCTTTCCTCGGGGTCAGTATGCTATATGATAATTTATGTATATCATATGTATGTATGCATAATTGTTCTTCATTCCCCAATCAAGGAAGGTCACCTAGAAGAAGGGAACACATGTGTCTTTTGAGTCAACATGAGAGAGATCGAGAGATCTCAATGCTTTGCATCGTCCTCAAGTAGACAACACTAAGGACAACAAATAGAAGAATGAGAATAACATATAGAAGAAGTAACAAAAGAGAGGGGGAGAGAATCTGCTATGCTAATGAAACTAGTCTAGCATGTCATCACCCCCCGATCTTGCTGATCAATGTTTCAGGAAGGTAGGGAACATGCTAGAGGAAGAACATCCAACACAGTAGATGGAGCTATCACAAGATCCAAACAAGGGCTATGTTCATGTTCCAAGCCACGTTGTTCTTGTCTAGGAGCTAGGATAAGTGCTTTAGAAAATTCGTTAGATAAATGGTTATCAATATCAACAAGTTCATATTCACTATCAGAATGAACAGGAGAAGTAGCATTTTCACCATGAATAACATTTTCATCTATATCATCATCAAGATTTATAAAAATAGGATCTTTAACTCGCACAGGATCAAGATCATCATGCATCTTATGTTTAGGAGATTTTGGAGAAAATGGAATAATGCTTGTTGAAGGTGTTTTTGGAGATTGTAAGGTTTGAGAAGCGGCTGCTTGAGCCCTAAGACGACGCTTTCATCGGCATTCACATGCCGAACGATTTCATCTAGTCTTAGTAGGAAGTGGAGAAGATCGAGGAGGAGGAATGTTCTCATCCTTATCACTTGGGTGTTTAGGTTGTGGTCTCTTAGGTTGAATAATAGGAGAAGAGGAAGGTCTCTTCTCTCTATAAGAGGAAGGAGGAGGAACTGCTCCATATAAGGGACAAATATTTGGTTTAGGAAGGAGACCAAGTCCATCATGACGAGGAGGTATAGGTCTACTCTTAGGAAGTTTATTAGATATAGGCATAGTCACATCCATAGGAATGGGTTGGGAATCTTCTTGAGGAAAGACATTGGTTTTATCTTTCAAAGGAAGAACTTCCTTCTCAAGAATGATAGGAAGGTCAAGTTTGGGTGTTCTAGGTTCACTTAGAGATAGGATCATATCTGTTTTCCACTTTTGATAAGATTTAAAAAGATGATCACTTCACGGAGGAAGAGATTGGAATTGTTTAGGCCAAAAATAATCAATAGGAACACTAGAGGTTCTTTCAGCTGGTTTAAAGAGACTATGATTGACAGTAACAACTTCACCATTATGGGGAAATTTCAAAAACTTGTGGATAGGAGAAGCAATAGCTTTCATGGAAGATAGCCAAGGATAGCCAAGCTTCACAAATAATTGTTCGGAAGATGGAATAATAGAAAAGTTCACATCAAGGGATTTGTTATGGACCTCAATAGGTAATGTAATAAAACCAATTGCAGGAGAAGAAAATGCATCAAATAGTTTCACAACCACATTTGTTTCATCATAGATAACTTGATTCAATTGCAAAGTACAAAGGAATTCTTTAGTAATGACATTAACCATGCAAGAAGGATCAATAAGCACTCCACGGCAAGGTGTATTCTTGACTTTTGCAACTATATATAAAGGACCATCAGGTGCCCTGATAGTTCACTAGAATCAAATGTGATGGAAGGTTCTTTAGGGATTTCCTGTTGCTCTACAAAGTTAATCACATTCGGAGTAATAGACACAAGATCATCAGGTGAGACAGAGGAATCAGTAGTATCAATCGCATTAGAGGTATGAGAAGGCAATGAATCAGTAAAAATCTGAAGATTTGTTGCCTTTATCATTCACACCAGAAACAGAGATAGTATTATTATCAATCAAATCTTGAATTTTACCCTTTAAAGCAAAACATTTTTCAGTATCATGCCCAGGTTGACGATGAAATTGACAAAAGGACTTGTTATCAAAATAAGGTGAAGTAATCTTTGCAGGATCAATTTGCCTTATAGGAGGAAGAGTAAGCACATTTTGTTCTAATAACTTATTCATAATACTATGCAATGATTCATTCAAAGGAGTATACTTTCTTTCTTTCTTGAAAAACTTACAAATAGGAGGCACACCTGATGCTGCATTCACATTGTTGTTGATGATGTTTTCATTGAATTTAATGGACTCTCTATTCGGTTTAAACTTCCCAAATGGTTGTTGACTGCTATCACCCTTATCACTCAGAGCCATAGGATGTGTTTGTTCCATTTGACTCATAGTCAGTTGATAATTGTGAAGAGTTGCGCACAACTGTTGGAAAGAAGTAAACTCAGAAAACAGGAGTTTGTCTCTAATGTCTTTTTGTAAATTAGAAATAAAGATTCTTTGAATATCATTGTCAGGCACTGGAAAAGAAATTTGAGCATACAAATGCTTATATCTACCAATGAAATCAGTCACTTTTTCTTTAACACCTTGTTTACAATGCATTAAATCAATCAAAGTAACTTTAGGACTTATATTGTTTTGAAATTGTTGAATGAAAGCATTTGCAAGTTGTTCAAAAGAAGTAATAGAATAAGAAGGCAACGAACAATACCATTGTAGGGCTTTGTCTCTTAATGTTCTAGTAAACAGTTTTGCAAGCAACCTCTGGTCATAAGCAAAATCAGTACATATTGTTTGAAAGGTCTTAACATGTGTTAGAGGATCACCCTTACCATTATAAAGCTCCAAATATGGGATTTCAACATGTTTAGGGGGGATAGCTCGAACAATGTCAAGAGAAAGTGGGCTCGCAACGTCAAATGTGGGCACACTAAACTTAGATTGATTCATAGAGGCAATTTGTTGCTGTAAAGAAGAGACAGTTTGTGCAAGATTGTTAATGGTCGCTTCAGTCAAAGAGTTCATATTAGACGTGTTAGATTGTGATGGAGGTGTTATGTTATTGAAAGAAGGTAGAGAGTAAGGTGGTGGGACACTATGATAGTTAGTCATAGGAGATGATTGGACAGGAGGAACACTACAAGGAGGAATGGAAGGGTTAAATGAATTGCCACCTTGCGTCATGTTCATTTGTGGAGATATAATAGGAACACTTACTGAAGGAATGAATGAAGAAGTTGGATTGATTGAAGGAAGAGGGTTAATTGAAGAAGAGGGATTGCCCCCATGACTAGTGATCATAGGAGGAATGTCTTGTATTGAAGTAGTCATTATATTTGATGTAAAGGTAGGTATACTAGCAATAGGAGTCGTCAAAGGAATAGAATGATTGTCTTGAGTAGGAGGTTGTGTATAACCTAAGGTTTCGGCACAACTTTTCATAGGCATCACATTTGAATCCACAATGTGTGCAATACCATGCAAAATATCAATTCCATTCTTATCACTTTGAAGCATACGTTTTAGACCCTCAATTAAAGGAAGAGCTTGACTATCAGGGTATTCTTGAGACATCCATTGTCGAAAATCGTCAAATTGGTTATCCAATTTTGAAAGTTGTTCCATAGAAACCTCATGGAGAGATTCTTCATCATTAAGAGGATTAGAGGAATTACCCATGTCCTCGTTAAAAAGACCATTCAAATTAGGTTCCATCTCCTCGGTAATTACACCTTGGAAGGACTTAATTCTAAGGCTTCGTCTAACGGGAATAGTGTAAGTAGGGCTTACTGTTGTAAAACTCATGCACTAAAGAAAGAGAGAAGATTTTGAATTTTAAAGGTAGCAAATTTCAGTAAAACCAGCCAATCTTCTAGATTTAAGCTATTAAATACAATCAGGACAATCTCCCAAAATTTTGAAAAAAATGTCCGGGACCGTGGCGCTCGGAGTGCACACGGTCCTCGCAACTTTTTTCAAAATTTGTAGGGATGAAAGTTATGATGATTTTACAGCTAACCTAAAAAAATTGAGTGATTTTACGATCTGTAGATAGGCCAAATTAAAGTTGTAATCCCAAAATTGAACCCTACCAAGATTGTCGAAAAATGCCAAATTTTGAATTTTGAAAAATAGAAGGAAACTGAAATTTTGAATTTTATGATTTTAGAGGGAATACCAAAAGCAATGCAAGTTTTGAAATTTGAAAGTTGACTCAATTTCACGCAAAATTCGATTTTGAAAGCAGAAATCAAAGTTGTTGTAATTAAGCACTTAGTTTCAAAAGTCACAAATTGCAAAAATTTGAATAAATCACTGAAATTTCGAATGAATGATAACACACTTTTCAGATTTAGGACTGTAAGAAATACAATTTTGACACAAATTTCAATTTCAACAATTTTTGAATGATTAGAAGCCTCAATCCAAGCAATCGCTAGACCAACTTTGACTGTAATTTTGAAGGTGTTAAAATTGATAAAATCAGCCAAAATTCTGGATTTTAGCAGGAAAATACAGTAAGATCTCGCTCCCGAAATTTCGGAAAAAATGTCGGGGATGATGGCGCTTGGGGTGCACACGGTCCTCGCAACTTTTTTCCAAATTTTCAGGGATGAAAGATATTGTGATTTTATTGCGGAATCCAAAGTTACAGCCGATTTGGAGATGTTTTGATTAGTGAAATTGTCAGACAAAGGTTGAATCAAGAGGGTTTCAAAAATTAGGGTTTTGACACTTAACCACTTAATTTTCAAAATTAAAGCACAAATATGAATTGATAATTTGTAATAGAAGGGCAGATCTGAAACAAGCATTAACAATTAAACATTTCACAAGTTTAATTACTTAAAAAGAAAATTTAGGGTTTTTATGCAATTAACCTCTAAAATTTTGCAAAAGATCAAACATGGAAATGTAATCAAGGAATCCAATTTTCAGATCTAACTATGAATAATCAGAAAGGATGTTCATGTCGGGTTCACCAAAATGTAAAGCAGAAAATCGCGATCGAACCCTAGTTGCTCTCCCCTCTTCCAACTCCAAGGAGAGAAAAGGGAGATTCACTAGGGTTGATGGTTTTCACTTAGGGAAGAGACTTTACATTCAAAAGAGGGGTTGAAACCCACAAGATCCAATCCCACACAATGCAAGATTGGATGCTAAATGTGTTTCAAGGGTTAAGAAAGCAAGGCTACCCTCTTTTGTAAAGAATGTTGATAGAAGAATTAAGCTTGGAATGCATAGAAAGTGACAAAGATTCGCTTATAAATTGAGATAGGGATATAGGATGAAGCTGCGGACCTGGAATTAGCAGTAAAATGTTGATATGGCGCTGTCTTGCAAATTTGAGCAAAAGTTGATGGGACGATGGCGCCCGGCGTGCACACGGTCCTCCGAAAAATCCGCGAAACGAAGGGGGATCTGTTCGTCTCTGCACAAGGATTCCAGATCTTCAATTTCAGCCACGTACTTGCAACCTACACATAGAAAAGTGAAGACGATTAGGGGGTTAGGGATTAGGGGTTTGCCTTTAGGTCAAACCCCAGTTTTGGAATTAACCAAGAAATGAGAAATTGTTGTAAATGTCAATGTATGTAATGTAAAACAAGTACTAATACCTTGTTGTAAGGATGTTTGTATCCTTATGTGCGAAGGTATAGATGTTGTTGTTTGTTGTATGTTGTATGTTGTATGTAGCATGTAGTATGTGATCTCCTCTTCAATGGTTGAATCCTTGTCTTGAATGCAACACTTAGCCTTGAATGGACACTTAGAATGATCAATTGCTTGAAGGAATGCTTGAATGCTTGAATTATTGAGTATAGTTTCCATGCTTTTTCCATCATATCAAGTGAAAGAGGAAAATTCAGTTTATATACTTGTCAATTAGGGCTGATAGACTGATTTTCCCGACCTTAGGCTAACCAGGAAAGATAATTTTCCAATTTGCAAACATAAAGACCCAAAGTCCAAAAGAGACCGGGCCCAAAATAGGACCCAGGGACCAGGGCGCTGGGCGCCATGGTCCTGGGGGGCCAAGGCGTTGGGCGCCCTGGTCCTGAAGGACCAGGGCGCTGGGCGCTCTGGTCCCACCTCCTGGGACAGCAGGGTGCAAAGGAGGTTCAGGCCAGGGTGCAAGAAAATGCAGTTTTCAGTGTCATAATCAAGTTTCGGGGTCTCCATTCAGGTTGCGTGTTGCATCGCCATCGTGAAGACCGAAATGCAGTCGAAATTGCAAGTGTCGCAATTTTAGGACGCTACACTCGGTAACATAGTATAGTATTAACCTTAAAATCAACAACATATGTCGGATATCAAAACAATCTAAAAATAATGATCTCATCATTGTCTAACTCGGTAATAGTTGCACATTGAATAACTTATTTCTCCCCTAATTCATCACAATCTTTCTGTGTCTTTTACTGACATCTTTATACTCATCAAATCATACTTCTTAAGATATGGCAACATCATACTAAATTAGAAAATCAATTTATTGACATCAATGACAAAATAATAATATTAAGACAGTAAACATCCTTAATCAGTTATATCCATAATCATCAACAACCTTCTCAATATCCTTATTGAAATGCCAACAATCTCCCCTTGTCTATTATAATGCCAACAATCTCCCCCTTGGGCATTGATGGCAAAACCAATTGATTTGACCTAATTTATTTGGGTTGCTGTGAGATTCTGAAATGCTCTCCCCCTATCATAAGACTTCTCCCCCATACATTAGTCTTCTCCCCCTTTGACAACAATGCCAAAAAGTAAAGAACTAAAACATGATTTATTCCGTTGAGAAGTGAATTCCTTGCTATTATGTGTCAACTTAGTCTCGCTCAGAGCATTATGTCTACAATTTATGTTCCCTATATTTGTTTTTTGCACACCTTTAGAAAATCTCCTAAAGTGTGTGAATAAGAGTCAACTCCTAAAAGATATTCTTTAGAGTCGTCGAATTGATTCTTTCACTGAACTCGGTCAGTGAGTAGAAGATAGGGGTAGGACCCCTAACTTACTTCTAAGATACTCAAAAGTGTCCCTTGGAAGTGGCTTGGTGAAGATATCTGTTATTTGTTCCTTAGTGCTAACATACTCCAACACCACTTTCTTCTCTTGAACTTTTTCTCTAAGATAATGATATTTGATAGAGATGTGCTTTGTCTTAGAGTGCATAACAGGACTCTTTGAAATGTTAATGGGACTAGTATTGTCACAGAATATAGTTACTAGCTCGGTAACTTTCTCATTTATACCTTCCAACAGTTGTTTGATCCATGCTATATTGGTACAAAATCAATGCTATAGCAACATATTCAGCTTATGCCGTTGACTGTGAAACATATCCTTGTTTCTTGGTAAGCCAACTCGCTAGTCTTTCTCCTAAAAAGAAAACTCCTCCACTTGTGCTTTTTCTGTCATCAATGTTGCCTGCCCAATCAGCATCAGTATACACTTTTAAATGAAAATCATTTCTCTTGTTATATAATAAGCCATAATCTTCAGTGCCTTTCAAGTATCTAAAAATTCTCTTGATTGATGTCATGTGTGTTTCCGTGGGATTTGTAGAAAATCTTGCAACTATACCTACTGCATGTGCTATGTCTGGTTTGTTGTTAACAACATATTGTAGCTTTCCAATCATGGATTGATAAAGTGTCTCATCAACATATGTAGATTCATCATTCTTTGATAATTTACAGTTGGTAGTCATAGGAGTACTTACTAGTTTTGAGTCCTCCATTCCAAATTTCTTCAAGATTTACTTTATTTACATGGATTGAGTAATGAAAATCTCATCTTTCATTTGCAGTATTTGTAAACCTATAAAAAACTTTATCTCACCGATTAGTGACATCTCAAATTCTTTGCTCATTTCATTTCCAAAGTTCTTGCATAAAGAGTCATTTCCACAAAAGATAATATCATCAACAAATATGGCTAAGATCAGTATTCCATTGTCTTCATCATTCTTCATGTATATATTGTTGTTTTCACTTGTTCTTATAAAACCAATCTTGATCAAATAAGAGTGCAATCTCTCATACCATGCTCTAGGTGCTTGTTTCAAACCATATAATGCTTTGTTCAATTTACATACCTGATCTTTATTCTTGTCTTCAACAAATCCTTCAGGTTGTTCAATATAAACTTCTTCTTCTAATATACCATTCAGAAATACAGATTTGACATCCATTTGATATACGTTAAACTTTTTGTAAGCAGCATATGCCAACAATGTTCTTACTCCTTCAAGTCTTGCCACAGGTACAAAAGTCTCACCATAATCAATTCCCTCTTCTTGAGTATAACCTTTGCAAACTAGTCTTGCTTTATTTCGAATGACCTCACCTTTTTCATTCAGCTTGTTTCTAAAAATCCACTTTGTACCGATTACATTTTTGTCCTTCGGTCATGGGAACAACATCCATGTGTCATTCTTATTGATTTGATCAATCTCTTATGTCATGGAGTTTATTTAATCTTCACTATTAAATGCCTCTTTCACTATCCTTGGTTCAAATTTAGATATTAGATATGTGTTTTGCCTCAGTTTGTTTCTTGTCATCACTGGATCATCCTTATCTCCTATAATCTGACTTGATGCATGATTCCTTCTGACATACTTCACTAATACAGACTTAGTAGACTTCGTATGACCTTCTTCATCACTCGATAACTGAATATCCTCTTTATTTTCTTAAGTAACTCTCTCAGTAGGACTTGTCAGTTGAACATAGACAAATTCTTCATAATTTTCTGGTTCCTTAGAATTTCCTTCATCATTTCTTTCTACAAATTCATCAATTTTCACATTTGCACTTTCTACTATTTTGTTAGATGATTTGATTAGACATTTAAATGCTATACTTCTAGAAGAGTAACCAAGAAATATTCCTTATTCACTTTTCTGATCAAACTTTCCATTTCTATCATCTTTGTGTACATAGCATCTACTTCCAAAGATTTTGAAATAACTTATATTAGGTTTCTTGTCATACCAAATTTCATATGGTGTCTCCAAGGTTCGTTTCTTCAGTTGTACTCGGTTCAGGGTGTAAACTGCAGTGGTAATTGCTTCTCTCCAAAATGTTTGAGGTACCTTCTTTTCTATCATTAAGGTTCTAGCACAATCCACAATAGATTTGTTTCTTCTCTCAGCTATCCCATTTTGCTGTGGAGTTCTCGGTGCAGAGACTTGTCTTTTTATACCATGATCATTGCAGAATAAGTTAAACTAATCAGAGGTAAACTCTCCTCCTCTATCCAATCTAAGACATTTCATATGTCTTCCTGTTTCATTTTCAAGTCTTGCCTTGTACCATTTAAACATTTGAAAAGCTTCTGATTTTTCTTTTAAAAACATAACTGACATCATCCACAAATAATATGAAGTACTTAGCACCATAATAACTCTGAACTTTCATAGGACCACAAAGCTTAGTGTGCACAAGATCTAAAATTCCCTTAGAGGTGTATGACTTACTTGTAAAGCTTGATCTTGTCATCTTACCCATCTAGCATCCTCGGCATATAGCATTCTCAAGTTTTTCCAAACTCGGTAGACCTCTTAATCGGTGCTTCTTACTTATTTTGATTAGATTATCAGAATTTACAGGACAAAACCTTTTATGCCATAACCAGGTATCATCTATCTTTGCATAAAGACAATAATTCTGAGTTGAGTCAAGGTGAAATGTGTTACCTTTTGTTTGAGTCCCGATAGTAGCTAACTTTCCATGCTTGTCATTAACTTTGATGATTCCTTTCTGAAATTCTATTTGGTAACCTGTGTTGTTTAGCTATGCTACACTCAACAAATTATATTTCAAACCTTCAACCCAATAAACATCATTATATTTAGTATTGTCAAGAAGTTTTATGGATCCTTTACCTTTTACCGGACATGGTGTATCATTACCAAATCTTACATAACCTCCATCATAATCTTCTAACATAACAAACTTGTGTTTATCACCTGTCATGTGATGTGAGCATCCACTATTTATGATCCAAGAATCATTAGTATTTATGTGAGATATTAAAGCTTTTTCTTCATACCTTTCTTCATCTCATCCATCTTTGATAGCCACATAAACAACTTCCTCTGTATTAGTTTCATCTGATTTATCATCAATAGATTCCTCATCAGCTATTAGACATGTCTTTTTATCTCTTCTTCTGAAGTCTCGGTGTCCTCTATGATGATTATCTTTATGTCTATCATCTCGGTAATCTCTCTTTTCAGTAGAATCTTTGTTAGGATAGTTAGAAGCCATATGTCCTATCTTATCACAATTGAAACATTTCAAAGGCAACTTTCCTTTGTCCTTACCTTTTCCTCTCAGTAGTCTTCAGGCTAATAGTGCTTCAAACTCTTCTTGCTTTCTGATTTCTTCATAAAGTTTGTGTACCTCCTCCATGTTTTTGCAAAATATTTCACTTGCTCCACTATGATTCCCTTCAGAGTACTTATACTTTCTATCATTATAATCATTAGATTCATCAAGATGAAAAGAACTAAATGCAGACTCAATTTTATTTACCAAATACCCAATGTTATCAAAGTTACTTAACTCAAATGCATGTAGCTTACCAATAGTAGCATCTAAAGAGACTGGCATATTGGGTACAGGCCTTAATTCATTGATTGTAGATACTCAGATTGCATAAGCTGGTAGAAGGGTTCTTAATAACTTACTTGTGACATCCTTCTCTTCAATGGTTCCTCCTGCTCCTTTGATTTTATTGACAATCTCTTTTAACCTTGTACTGTACTGGATTATATTTTCACCTTCATTCATTCTCATGGATTCAAGTTGTCCTCTTAGACTGTCCACTTTTGCTCTTTGAACATGTTCATTACCGTCATACACAGATATGAGTTTGTCCCACATTGCCTTGGCATCATTGCAACCTTCTAGATCATTAAACTCTGAGTTGGTCAATGAAGATGTTATTTTAATCATTGCTTCAATATGTTCTTGCTTTTCCTTTATCTCTTCCATTGTCAATGGATAGGTGCTAGGTGTAATGAAATCACTCTCCAGATAATATACAACATATTCTCCAACTCCTGATAGGTGCAGCTTCATCCTTTTCTGCCATGTAAAGAATCTTGACTTGTTCAGCTTCGTTTCATCCCTTTTATACATCTTTGGATCTTTACCTCAAGTACCTTTAAACTTTTCCTCCTGAGTCCAAAGCTCTGATACCAATTGATAGTTCCGATACTAGTTGTTAAGTACAAATGCCAAGCTGACAAGATGAGAGGGGGGGGGGGGTGAATCATACAAACTTAATCTTCCATAAAATCAACAGATTCAACCTCAGTAACTTTAACAAATATATGTATTCAAAACTATAAAACATGCAACCTTAAGAACACATAATCATAACAACACTCATAACACCAGATTTAATGTGGAAACCCAAATAGGGAAAAACCACTGTGGGATTTCGGACCCAATAAGAAATATACTCTTCTAGAGTATGCTTGGTTAAAAGTAAATCCTGTTAAAGATTACAAACACATTGCTAGATGTGATCTGGTTAAGGGATTTCCCTTAGATCTGTTAGGATCTTCACCTTGTTAGAAGTGACCTTATTAAAGGGTTTCAAACACTCAATAAGAATGTCACCTTGCTAGAGGGTTTTACAAATAAGACTGTTAAGTCCACCTGGTTAAGAGATTTTCTATCACTTCACAAAATAACAGTAATAAAAATATATCTCCAACTTTGCATCTAAAATGCTAAAGCAGATTCTTATTTGCTGAATACAATCTAGTCATAGTACTTATCTTGTCCCTCTGCTAGGCTCTATACTCTATTAATCAAACAAGTTTTCATGCTTTTGTGCTCGGTAATCACTATGTAGCATCCATGTGCTTACACTTTCCCATATGCATTGTTTATCAATAGATCCTTATTTATAAAAAAATTGCTAACTGCTGAATCTCCTTGATCACATATCCCATGATCAATCATAGCCATCAGATTTTCAAACTTGACCAGGTTTAATGTATCCTTCGATCTGAAAACATTTTACCTCACCTTGGAGCTTGCATACATTTCTTGGAACTTGTGCTAAGGTATTGTTGTTCAATCTGAGTTGTAGATCTTTTTCCCGATCTTCCATTGCCATAGATTCTTTAACAAACTTCATGCACGACATACCAATCATTTAATTAATTCCATCTCATTAGCTTCGTTCATTAAATAATGCTTTTAATCATTTAATGCATTCTATTATAGCTTGGTTGCAACTCAGTAAATACTAAACTTCACTCGGTAGATATTCTGCCTTCATTAACTAATAGCGATAACCTTAGGGTTTACCGACTAGGTTCCTTAGGTTTTACCGCCTAGGTTCTTTGCTCAGTAACATAGTATAATATTAACCTTATAATCAACAACATATGTAGGATATCAAAACAATCTAAACATCATGATCTAATCATTGTCTAACTCAGTAATAGTTTCCCATTGAATAACTTATTTCTCCCCTTATTCATCACAATCTTTCTATGTCTTTTACTGACATCTTTATACTCATCAAATCATACTTCTTAAGATATGGCAACATCATACTGAATTAGAAAATCAATTTCTTGACATCAATGACAAAATAATAATATTAAGATAGTAAACATCCTTAATCAGTTATATCCATAATCATCAACAACCTTCTCAATATCCTTATTGAAATGCCAACAATCTCTCCTTGTCTTTTATAATGCCAACAATCTCCCCCTTTGGTATTGATGGCGAAACCAATTGATTTGACCTAACTGATTCAGATTACTATGAGATTCTAAAGTGCTCTCCCCCTGTCATCAGACTTCTCTCCCATACATTAGTCTTCTCCCCCTTTGGCAACAATGCCAAAAAGTAAAGAACTAAAACATGATTTCTTCCATTGAGAAGTGAATTCCTTACTGTTATGTGTCAACTCAGTCTTGGTCAGAGCATTATGTCCACAATTTCTATTCCCAATATTTCTTTTCTGCACACCTTTAGAAAATCTCCTAAAGTGTGTGAATAAGTATCAACTCCTAAAAGATATTCTTTAGAGTCATCGAATTGATGCTTTCACCGAACTCGGTCAGTGAGTAGAAGATAGGGGTAGGACCCCTAACTTACTTCTAAGATACTCAAAAGTGTCCCTTGGCAGTGGTTTGGTGAAGATATCTTCTATTTGTTCCTTTGTGCTAACATACTCCAACACCACTTTCTTCTCTTGAATTTCTTCTCTAAGATAATGATATTTGATAGAGATGTGTTTTGTCTTAGAGTGCATAACAAGATTGTTTGAAATGTTAATGGCAATAGTATTGTCACAGAATATAGTTACTGGCTTGGTAACTTTCTCCTTTATACCTTTGAACAGTTGTTTGATCCATGCTATATTGGTACAATTCAATGTTACATCAACATATTCAGCTTCTGTTGTTGATTGTGAAACACATCCTCGTTTCTTGCTAAGCCAACTTACTAATCTTTCTCCTAGAAAGAAAGCTCCTCCACTTGTGATTTTTCTGTCATCAATGTTGCCTTCCCAATCAGCATTAGTATACACTTTTAAATTAAAATCATTTATGTTGTTATATACTAAGCCATAATCTTCAGTGGCTTTCAAGTATCTGAAAATTCTTTTGATTTCTATTATGTGTGTTTCCTTGGGATCTGCAGAAAATCTTGCAACTATACCTACTACATGTGCTATGTCTGGTATATTGTGAACAACATATTGTAGCTTTCCAATCATGGATCGGTAAAGTGTCTCATCAACAGATGCAGATTCATCTTTCTTTGATAATTTACAGTTGGTAGTCATAGGAGTACTTACTGGGTTTGAGTCCTCCATTCCAAATTTCTTCAAGATGTCCTTTATCTACTTGGATTGAGTAATGAAAATCTCATCTTTCATTTGCATTATCTGTAAACCTATAAAATATTTTATCTCACCAATTAGTGACATCTCAGATTTTTCGTTCATTTCATTTCCAAAGTTATTGCATAAAGAGTCATTTCCACAAAAGATAATATCATCAACAAATATGGCTGAGATCAGTATTTCATTGTCTTCATCATTCTTCATGTACATATTGTTATTTTCACTTGTTCTTATAAAACCAATCTTGATCAAATAAGAGTCCAATCTCTCATACCATGCTCTAGGTGCTTGTTTCAAACCATATAATGCTTTTTTCAATTTACATACCTGATCTTTATTCTTGTCTTCAACAAATCCCTAAGGTTGTTCAATATAAACTTCTTCTAATATACCATTCAGAAATGCAGATTTTACATCCATTTGATATACCTTGAAATTTTTGTAAGTAGCATATGCCAACAATGTTCTTACTCCTTCAAGTCTTGCCACAGGTGCAAAAGTCTCACCTTAATCAATTCCCTCTTCCTATGCATAACCTTTGCAAACTAGTCTTGCTTTATTTTGAATGACCTCAACTTTTTCATTCAGCTTGTTTCTAAAAATCCACTTTGTACCGATTACATTTTTGTTCTTCTGTCTTCAGACCAACATCCATGTGTCATTCTTATTGATTTGATCAATCTCTTCTGTCATGGCATTTATCCAATCTTCACTATTAAATGCCTCTTTCACTATCCTTGGTTCAAATTTAGATATCAAACATGTGTTCTATCTCAATTTGTTTCTTGTCATCACCGGATCATCCTTATCTCCTATAATCTGACTTGATGTGTGATTCCTTCTGACATACTTGTCTAATACAGGCTTGGTAGGCTCTGTATGATCTTCTTCATCACTCAGTAACTGAATATCATCTTTGTTTTCTTTAGTAACTCTTTAGGTAGGACATGTTGGTTGAACATAGACAAATTCTTCATAATCTTCTACTTCCATAGAATTTTCTTCATCATTTCTTTCTACAAATTCATCAATTTTCACATTTGCACTTTCTACTATTTTGTTAGATGATTTGATTATACATTTAAATGCTTTACTTCTAGAAGAATAACCAAGAAATGTTCCTTCTTCACTTTTCTGATCAAACTTTCCATTTCTATCATCTTTGTGTAGATAGCTGATAGTTCTGATACTTAATGTAAGTACAGTCCAACAAGATGAGAGGGGGTGGGGGGTAAATCATAGAAGCTTAATCTTCCATAAAAACATTAGACTCAACCTCGGTAACATATACTTTAGTAATATAACAAAAACTACTAAACATGCAAACTCAAAAGCATATAAACATCATAAACCTCATAACACAAGATTTAATGTGGAAACCCAAATAGGAAAAAACCACTGTGGGATTTCGAACCCACTAAGAAATATAGTCTTCTAGAGTATGCTCAGTTAAGAGAAAATCATGTTAAAGATTACAAACACATTGATAGATGTGACCCGGTTAAGGGATTTCCCTTAGATCTATTAGGATCTTCACCTTCTTAGAAGTGACCTTGTTAAAGGATTTCAAACACTCAATCTGAATGTCACCTTGCTAAAGGGTTTTACAAATAAGAATGTTAAGTCCAATCGGTTAAGAGATTTTTTGTCACTTTTACAAAATAATAGTAATAAAAATCTATCTGCAACTTCACATCTAAAATGCTAAAGCAGATTCTTATTTTCTCAATACAATCTAGACATAGAACTAATCTTGTCCATCTACTGGGCTTCTATACTTTTTTATTCAAATAGGTCTTCAAGCTTCTATGCTCGTTAATCACTATGTAGCATTCATGTGCATACATTTGCTCGCATACATTGTTGATCAATAGTTCCCTATTTATAAACAATTAGCTAACCGCTTAATCTCCTTGATCACATTTCCCATGATCAATTATAGCCATTAGATCTTCAATCTTGTCCAGGTTCAATGTATCCTTCGATCGAAAAAATGTTTTACCCTACCTTGGAACTTGGATACATTTCTTGGAACTTGTGGTAGGGTATTGCGGTTCAATCTGAGCTATAGATCTTCATGCCGATTTTCCTTTGCCATAGATTCATTAAAAAACTTCATGCATGGCATACCAATCATCTAATCAATTCCAGCTCATTAGCTTCCTTCATTAAATAACACATGTAACCATTTAATGTATTCTGTTATAGCTCGGTTACAACTCGATAACAACTCAGTAAATACTAAACTTCACTCGGTAGACATTCTACCTTCATTAACCGATAGCGATAATCTTAGGGTTTATCGACTAGGTTCTTTACTTGATAACATAGTATAGTATTAACCTTACAATTTACAATATATGTATGATGTTAAAACAATCTAAACATCATGATCTCATCATTGTCTGACTCAGTAATAGTTGCCCATTGAATACCTTATTCATCCCCTTATTCATCATATTCTTTCTATGTCTTTTACTGACATCTCTATACTCTTCAAATCGTACTTCTCAAGATATGGCAACATCATACTAAATTAGAAAATCAATTTCTTGACATCAATGACAAAATAATAATATCAAGATAGTAAACATCCTTAATCAGTTATATCCATAATCATCAACAACTTTCTCAATATCCTTATTGAAATGCCAACAATCTTCCATTATCTATTATAATGCCAAATGCTAACAATCTCCCGCTTTGGCATTGATGGCAAAACCCATTGATTTGACCTTAAAAAGATTCAGATTGCTATGATTCTGAAATGTTGAAATGCTCTCTTGCTGTCAACAGATTTTCTCCTCCATACATTAGACTTCTCCTCTTTTCTTCAATCTTTTCAATCAGTCTTCTCTCCCTTATATTAGTCTTCTCCCCCTTTGACAACAATGCCAAAAAGTAAAGAACTAAAACATAGTTTCTTCCTATATGAAGTGATTTCCTGCTGTTGTGTATCAACTAAGTCACAGTCAGAGCATTTTGTCCTTAATTCCTATTCCCTGTATTATTTCCTAGATTATTTCCTATACACCTTTGGAAAACATCCTAAAGTGTGTATATCAGTATCAACTCTAAAAAGATATTTGATATAGTCATTGAATTGATGCTTTCACCGAACTTGATCAATGAGTAGAAGATAGGGGTAGGACCCCTAACTTACTTATGAGATATTCAAAAGTGTCCCTTGGTAGTGGCTTGGTAAAGATATCTGTTATTTGTTCCTTTGTGCTAACATACTCCAACACCACTTTCTTCTCTTGAGATTATTCTCTAAGATAATGATATTTGATAGAGATGTGCTTTGTCTTAGAGTGCATAACAAGATTCTTTGAAATGTTAATGGCACTAGTATTGTCACAGAATATAGTTACTGGCTTGGTAACTTTCTCATTTATTCCTTCCAATAGTTTTTTGATCCATGCAATGTTGGTACAATTCAATGTTGCAGCGACATATTAAGCTTTTGTTGTTGACTGTGAAACACATCCTTGTTTCTTGCTAAGCCAACTCACTAGTCTTTCTCCTAAAAAGAAAGCTCCTCCACTTGTGCTTTTTCTATCATCAATGTTGCCTGCCCAATCAGCATCAGTATAAACTTTTAAACCAAAATCATTTCCTTTCTGATATACTAAGCCATAATCCTCTGTGTCTTTCAAGTATCTAAAAATTATTTTGATTGATGTCATGTGTGTTTCCTTACGATCTGCGAATCTTGCAACTATACCTACTACATGTGCTATGTCTAGTCTACTGTGAACAACATATTGTAGCTTTCCAATCATGGATCGGTAAAGTGTCTCATCAATAGATACAGATTCATCATTCTTTGATAGTTTACAGTTGGTACTCATCGGAGTACTTACTGGTTTTGAATCCTCTATTCCAAATTTCTTCAAGATTTCCTTTATGTACTTGGATTGAGTAATGAAAATCTCATTTTTCATTTGCAGTTTCTGTAAACCTATAAAATACTTTATCTCACCGATTAGTGACATCTCAAATTCTTTTCTCATTTCATTTCCAAAGTTCTTACATAGAGAGTCATTTCCACAAAATATAATATCATCAACAAATATGGCTGAGATCAGTATTCCATTTTCATCATTCATCATGTATATATTGTTGTTCTTAGTTGTCCTTATAAAACCAATCTTAATCAAATAAGTGTGCAATCTTTCATACCATGCTCTAGGTACTTGTTTCAGACCATATAATGCTTTATTCAATTTACATACCTGATCTTTATTATTGTCTTCAACAAATCCTTCAGGTTGTTCAATAAAAACTTCTTCTTCTAATATTCTATTTAGAAATGCAAATTTGACATCCATTTGATATACCTTGAAGTTTTTGAAAGCAACATATGGCAACAATATTCTTACTCCTTCAAGTCTAGCCACAGGTGTAAAAGTTTCACCATAATCAATTCCTTCTTCTTGAGCATAACCTTTGCAAACTAGTCTTTCTTTATTTTGAATGACCTCTCCTTTTTCATTTGGCTTGTTTCTAAAAATCCTCTTTGTATCGATTACACTTTTTTCCTTCGGTCTTGTGATTAGTGTCCATGTGTCATTCTTCTTGATTTGATCAATCTCTTCTGTCATAGCATTTATCCATTCTTCACTGTTAAATGCCTCTTTCACTATTCTCGGTTCAAATTCAGATATCAAACATGTGTTCTGTCTTAGTTTGTTCCTTGTCATTATTGGATCATCCTTATCTCCTATAATCTGACTTGGTGCATGATGTCATCTGAAATACTTGGCTAATATAGGCTTGGTAGGCTCTGTGTGATCTTCTTCATCACTCACTAACTCGATATTTTCTTCATTTTCTTGAACAGTTTTCTCGGTAAGACTTGTCAGTTGAACATAGACAAATTCATCATAATCTTCTAGTTCCTTCGAATTTCCTTCATCATTTCTTTCTGCAAGTTCATCAATTTTCACATTTGCACTTTCCACTATTTTGTTAGATGATTTGATCAGGCATTTAAATGCTTTGCTTCTAGAAGAATAACCTAGAAATGTTCCTTCTTCACTTTTCTGATCAAACTTGCCATTTCTATCATCTTTGTGTACATAGCATCTACTTCCAAAGATTTTAAAATAACTTACATTAAGTTTCTTGTCATACTAGATTTCATATGGTGTCTTCAAAGTACCTTTCTTTAGTTGTACTCGGTTCAGAGTGTAAACTGCAGTGTTTACTGCTTCTCTCCAAAATGTTTGTGGCACTTTCTTTTCAATCATCAGGGTTCTAACACAATCCACAATAGATCTATTTCTTCTCTCATCTATTCCATTTTGCTGTGGAGTTCTCAGTGTAGAGACTTGTCTTTTAATACCATGATCAATATAGAATAAGTTAAACTCATCAGATGTGAACTCTCCTCCTCTATCTGATCTAAAACATTTCAGTTGTCTTCCTGTTTCATTTTCAACTCTTGCCTTGTACCATTTAAACATTTGAAAAGCTTCTGATTTTTCTTTTAAAAACATTGTTGACATCATCCTTGAATAGTCATCCACAAATAATATGAAATATTTATCACCATAACAACTCTGAACTTTCATAGGACCACGAAGATCAGTGTGCACAAGATCTAAAATTCCCTTAGAAGTGTAAGACTTACTTGTAAAGCTTGATCTTGTCATCTTACCCATCTAGCATCCTCGGCAAATAGCATTCTCAAGTTTTTTAAGACTCGGTAGACCTTTTACTCGGTGCTTCTTACTTATTTTGATCAAATTATCAAAATTTACATGACAAAACCTTTTATGCCATAACCAGGTATCATTTATCTTTGCATATAGACACTTGTTCCAAGTTGAGTCAAGGTGAAATGTGTTACCTTTTGTTTGCATCTCGGTAGCAGCTAACTTTCCATTCTTGTAATGAACTTTGACAACTCCTTTCTGAAATTCTATTTGGTAACCTGTATTGTTTAGCTATGCTACACTCAACAAATTGTATTTCAAACCTTCAACACAATAAACATCATTGCATCTTGCATTGTCAAGCATTGTTATAGATCCTTTACCTTTCACCGGACATGGTGCATCACTACCAAATCTTACATAGCATCCATCATAATCTTCTAACATAACAAACTTGTGTTTATCATCTGTCATATGATGTCAGCATTCACTATCTATGATCCAAGAATCATTAGTATTTATGTGAGATATTAAGGATTTTTCTTTATACCTTTCTTCATCTGATCCATCTTTGATAGCCACATAAACTACTTCCTCTATATTAGTTTCATCTGATTTGTCATCATTGGATTCCTCATCAAATGTTAAGCATGTCTTTCTATCTCTTCTTCTAAAGTCTCGGTGTCCTCTATAATGATTGTCTTTATGTCTGTCATCTTGGTAATCTCTCTTTTTAGTAGAATCTTTGTCAGGATAGTTAGAAGCCATATTTCCTATCTTATCACAATTGAAACATTTCAAAGGTAGTTTTCATTTATACTTACCTTTGTCTCTCGGTAACCTTCTGGCTAATAGTGCTTCAAACTCTTCTTGCTTTCTGATTTCCTCATATAGTTTGTGTACTTCTTCCATGTTCTTACGAAATCTTTTGCTTGCTCCACTCTAATCTCCTTCAGAGTACTTATACTTTCTTTCATTGTAATTATTAGATTCATCAAGATGAAAAGAACTAAATGCAAATTCAACTTTAGTTACTGAAGATCCACTGTTATCAAAGTTACTTAACTCAAATACATGTAGCTTACCAATAGTAGTATCTAAAGAAACTGGCATATTAGGTACATACCTGAATTCATTGATTGCAGAGACTCGGATTGCATAAGCCAGTAGAAGGGTTCTTAACAACTTACTTGTTATATCCTTTTCTTCAATAGTTCCACCTGCTCCTTTGATTTCATTTACAATCTCCTTTAGTCTTGTACTGTACTAAGTTATGTTATCACCTTCATTCATCCTCGTAGATTCAAGTTGTCCTCTTAGACTATCTACTTTTTCTCTTTGAACATGTTCATCTCCTCCATATATTGATATGAGCTTATCCCACATAGCCTTTGCATCATTACAACCTTCTAGATCATTAAACTCTGAGTTAGTCAATGCAGATGTTATTTCAATCATTGCTTGGATATGTTCTTGCTTTTCCTTTATCTCTTCCATAGTCAATGGATAGGTGCTTAGTGTGATGAAATCATTCTCCAAATAATATACAACATATTCTCAAACTCCTGATAGGTGCAGCTTCATCCTTTTCTGTGATGTAGAGAAACTTGACTTGTTCAGCTTCACTGCATCCCTCTTATACATCTTTAGATCTTTGCCTCAAGTACCTTTAAACTTTTCTTCCAGAGTCCAATTCTCTGATACCAATTGATAGTTTTGATACTTAATGTAAGTACAGTCCAACAAGATGAGAGGGGGGGGTGAATCATACAAGCTTAATCTTTCATAAAAACATCAGATTCAACCTCGATAACATATACTTCAATAATATAACCAAAAATGCTAAACATACAAACTCAAAAGCATATAAACATTATAAACCTCACAACACCAGATTTAACATGGAAACCCCAATAGGGAAAAATCATTGTGGGATTTTGGACCTACTATGAAATATACTCTTCTAGAGTATGCTCGGTTAAAAGCAAATCTTGTTAAAGATTACAAACACATTGCTAGATGTGACCTGGTTAAGGGATTTCCCTCACGTCTATTAGGATCTTCACCTTGTTATAAGTGACCTTGTTAAAGGATTTCAAACACTCAATCAGAATGTCACCTTGCTAAAGGGTTTTACAAATAAGACTGTTAAGTCCACTCAGTTAAGAGATTTTTTGTTACTTTTACAAAATAACAGTAATAAAAATCTATCTGCAACTTCGCATCTAAAATACTAAAGTAGATTCTTATTTGCTCAATACAATCTAGACATAGAACTAATCTTGTCCATCTACTGGGCTTCTATACTCTATTATTCAAATAGGTCTTCAAGCTTCTGTTCTTGGTAATCACTATGTAGCATTCTTGTGCATACATTTGCCCGCATACATTGTTTATCAATAGTTCCCTATTTATAAACAATTAGCTAACCGCCTAATCTCCTTGATCACATTTCCCATGATCAATCATAGCCATCAGATCTTCAATCTAGTCTAGGTTCAATGTATCCTTCGATCAGAAAAACATTTTACCCTACCTTGGAACTTGCATACATTTCTTGGAACTTGTGCTAGGGTATTGTGGTTCAATCTGAGCTATAGATCTTCATGCCAATTTTCCTTTGCCATAGATTCATTAACAAACTTCATGCATGGCATACCAATCATCTAATCAATTCTAGCTCATCAGCTTCCTTCATTAAATAACGCATGTAACCATTTAATATATTATGCTATAACTTGGTTACAACTCGGTAACAACTCGGTAGCAATAACCTTAGGGTTTACCGACTAGGTTTCTTAGGGTTTACCGACTAGGTTCTTTGCTCGATAACATAGTATAGTATTAACCTTACAATTTACAACATATGTATGATGTTAAAACAATCTAAACATCATGATCTCATCATTTTCTGACTTGGTAATAGCTGCCCATTGAATACCTTCTTCATCCCCTTATCCATCATATTCTTTCTGTGTCTTTTACCGACATCTTTATACTCTTCAAATCATACTTCTCAAGATATGGCAACATCATACTGCATTTGAAAATCAATTTCTTGACATCAATGATAAGATAATAATATCAAGACAGTAAACATCCTTAATCACTTATATCCATAATCATCAACAACTTTCTCAATATCCTTATTGAAATGCCAACAATCTTCCATTGTCTGTTATAATGCCAAATGCTAACACATAGCATCTACTTCCAAATCTTTTGAAATAGCTTACATTAGGTTTCTTTTCATACCAAATTTCATATGGTGTCTTCAAGGTTCCTTTCTTCGGTTGTACTCGATTCAGGGTGTAAATTGTAGTGCAAATTGCTTCTCTCCAAAAAATTTGAGGTACCTTCTTTTCTATCGTCAAGGTTCTAGCACAATCCACAATAGATTTGTTTCTTGTCTCAGCTATCCCATTTTTCTATGGAGTTCTCAGTGTAGAGATTTGTCTTTCTATACCATGATCATTGCAGAATAAGTTAAAGTCATTAGAGGTAAACTCTCCTCTATCTGATGTAAGACATTTCAGTTGTCTTCCTGTTTCATTTTCAACTCTTGCCTTGTACCATTTAAACATTTGAAAAGATTCTGATTTTTCTTTTAAAAACATAATTGACATCATCCTTGAATAATCATCCACAAATAATATGAAGTACTTATCACCATAATAACTCTAAACTTTCATAGGACCACAAAGATCAGTGTGCACAAGATCTAAAATTCCCTTAGAAGTGTAGGGCTTACTTGTAAATCTTGATCTTTTCATCTTACCCATCTAGTCATAGGACTTATCTTGTCCCTCTACTGGTCTCTATACTCTATTAATCAAATAGGTCTTCAAGCTTTTGTTCTCGGTAATCACTATGTAACATCCCTATGCTTACACTTGCCCACATGCATTGTTTATCAACAGTTCCTTATATATAAACAATTTGTTAACCGCTGAATCTTTTTGATCACATATCCCATGATCAATCATAGACATCAAATCTTGAAATTTGACCAGGTTCAATGTATCCTTTGATCTGAAAATGTTTTACCTCACCTTGGAACTTGCATACATTTCTTGGAACTTGTGCTAAGGTATTGCAGTTGAATCTGAGTTGTAGATCTTTCTATCAATCTTCCATTGCCATAGATTCTTTAACAAACTTCATGCATGACATACCAATCATTTAATCAATTCTAGCTCATCAGCTTCCTTCATTAAATAATGCTTTTAATCATTTAATGCAATCTGTAATAGCTCGGTTGCAACTTGGTAACTACTAAACTTCACTCAGTAGACATTCCGCTTTCATTAACCAATAGCGATAAGCTTAGGGTTTACCGACTAGGTTCTTTTCTCGGTAACATAGTATAGTATTAACCTTACAATAAACAACATATGTAGGATATCAAAACAATCTAAACATCATGATCTCATCATTGTCTAACTTGGTAATAGTTTCCCATTGAATATCTTATTTCTCCCCTTATTCATCACAATCTTTCTGTGTCTTTTATCGACATTTTTATACTCATCAAATCATACTTCTTAAGATATGGCAACATCATACTGAATTAGAAAATCAATTTCTTGACATCAATGACAAAATAATAATATTAAGATAGTAAACATCCTTAATCAGTTATATCCATAATCATCAACAACCTTCTCAATATCCTTATTGAAATGCCAACAATCTCCCCTTGTCTGTTATAATGCCAACAGAAGGATCTTCATGTATCTACAAGGGACTATCAACTATAGCCTGTGGTATCCAAAGAAAGGAGACTTTTCTTTGTAGGCTTATACTAATGCAGATTGGGTAGGAAGTATAGATGACCAGAAAAACACCAGTGGAGGTGATTTCTACTTAGGAGACCAGTTAGTACCATGGCACAAAAAGAAGCAAGATTCAGTGTCAGTGTCTACTGCTGAAGTAGAGTATATAGCAGCTGCTACATGTTGTTCACATGTTTTATGGATGAAGCAAACACTGAAAGACATATAGGTCGAGATCCTGTGTCCTATTCCAATCTAGTGTGATAACTCAAGTGCAATTAACATCTCCAAGAATCTAGTAATGCACTCAAGAACAAAACACATTGCAATCAAGTATCACTTCTTGAGGGAGAAGGTAGTAGACAAAGAAGTCATAGTTGAATATGTCCCCACAAGAGAGCAAATTGCAGACATATTTACCAAGATGCTTCCCTTGGGAACATTTGAGTACCTTGGGAACATTTGAGTACCTAAGAAAAAATATGGGAGTTGTACCACCATCTGGCAGCACTTAAATGCATAAGGGGATGCATGACTCAGGAGGAGTCAACCATTCTTACTATCTTGTGAGTCTTGAATCATGGACACAAAGGGCGAGTGTGTCTCAACCAGATGCACTAACAGAGAGTTTATTTGTGCCCTTTTCCATTACTCTTAAAGGGGAAGAGAAACTAGAAATAAAATTTTGATATCAATGCCAAAGGGGGATATTGTTGCCATTCAGTTGTCATTGATGTCAACCAGTAGTGAAAGTAGGGTACTGGTAGAAGTATGTCATCTAGTATAAAGAAGAATGAATTGGTATAGTGGAAGGCACATAAGGTATTGAGAAGATTAACATGAAGGCTTGTCAACTTGTATGGTGAAAGACAAGTAGTTATTGGGACCATATGTAACATTACTAGTATCAGGTAAGATGCATTAGTGGGTTAGCATATAGAGTCTTAATTAGTAGAGCATGAACCTATTGGCATTTCTTAAGGATATTGAGAAGTTTGTTGATGATTATGAATATAACTGATTAAAGATGTTTTACTGTCTTGATATTATTATTTTATCATTGATGTCAAGAAATTGATTTTCTAATTCAGTATGATGTTGCCATATCTTGAGAAGTATGATATGAAGATTATAAAGATGTCGGTAAAAGACACAGGAAAGAATATGATGAATAAGGTATTCAATGGGAAACTACTACTGAGTCAGACAATGATGAGATCATGATGTTTTAGATTGTTTTAACATCAAACATATGTTGTAAATTGTAAAGGTTCATACTATACTATGTTATCAAGCAAAGAACCTAGTCGGTAAACCCTAAGGTTATCGCTATCGGTTAATGAAGGCAGAATGTCTACCGAGTGGAGTTTAGTATTCATCGAGTTGTTACAGAGTTATAAATGAGCTATAACAGAATGCATTAAATGTTTACATGCGGTATTTAATGAAGGAAGCTGATGTGCTGGAGTGGATTAAATGATTGGTAAGTTGTGGAAGAAGTTTGTTAACGAATCTAAGGCAATGGAAAGTCGGCATGAAGATCTACAGCTCAGATTGAACTCCAATACCCTAGCACAAGTTCCAAGACTATTATGCAAGTTCCAAGGTGGGGTAAAACTTTTACAGATCGAAAGATGCATTAAACCTGGACAAGATTGAAGATATAATGGCTATCATTGATCATGGGAAATATGATCAAGGAGATTAAGTGGTTACCTAATTGTTTATAAATATGAAACTGTTGATAAACAATGTATGCGGGCAAGTGTATGCACAAGGATGCTACATAGTGATTACCAAGTATAGAAGCTTGAAGACCTATTAGATTAACAGAGTATAGAAGCCCAACAGATAGACAAGATTAGTTCTGTGTCTAGATTGTATTGAACAAATAGGAATCTGCTTTAGCATTTTAGATGTGAAGTTGCAGATAGATTTTTATTACTGTTATTTTGCGAAAGTGATAGAAAATCTGTTAACCGAGTGGACTTAACAGTCTTATATGCAAAACCTCTAGCAAGGTGACATTCTGATTGAATGTTTGAAATCCTTTAACAAGGTCACTTCTAATAAAGTGAAGATCCTAACAGATCTTAGGGAAATCCCTTACAGGTCACATCTAGCAATGTGTTTGTAATCTTTAACAGGTTTTTCTTTTAACTGAGCATACTCTAGAAGAGTATATTTCTTAGTGGGTCCAAAATCCCACAGTGGTTTTTTCCTATTTGGGTTTCCACGTTAAATCTAGTGTTATGAAGTTTATATTGTTCATATGCTTTTGAGTTTGCATGTTTGATAGTTTTGGTTATATTACTGATATATATGTTACCGAGGTTGAATCTGATGTTTTTATGGAAGATTAATTTTGTATGATTCACCCCCCCCGTCTCATCTTGTTGGCTATTGGATCTGTACTTATATTAAGTATCAGAACTATCAATTGGTATCAGAGCTTTGGAATTAGGAAGGAAAGTTTAAAGGCACTTGAGTTAAAGATCCAAAGATGTATAAGAGGGATGCACCAAAGCTGAACAAGTGAAGTTTCTCTACATGGCAAAAAAGGATGAAGCTACATCTATCAGGAGTTGGAGAATATGTTGTATACTATCTAGAGAATGATTTTGTTACACCGAGCACCTATCCATTGACTATGGAACAGATAAAGGTGAAGCAAGAACATATTCAAGCAATGATTGAAATAACATCTGCATTGACTGATTCAGAGTTTAATTATCTAGAAGGCTGCAATCATGCAAAGGCAATGTGGGATAAGCTCATATTAGTATATGGAGGAGATGAACATGTTCAAAGAGAAAAAGTAGACAATCTGAGAGGACAACTTGAATCTATGAGGATGAATGAAGGTGAGAACATAACTCAGTACAGTACAAGACTAAAAGAGATTGTCAATCAAATCAAAGGAATAGGTGGAACTATTGAAGAAAAGGATATAACAAGTGTAAAGCGGAAAATCGCGATCGAACCCTAGTTGTTCTCCCCTCTTCCAACTCTGAGGAGAGAGAAGGGAGGTTCGCTAGGATTCGATGGTTTTCACTTAGGGGAGAGACTTTACATTCAAAAGAGGGGTTGAAACCCACTAGATCCAATCCCACACAAGGCAAGATTGGATGCTAAATGTGTTTCAAGGGGTTAAGATAGCAAGGCTTCCCTCTTTTGTAAAGAATGTGCATAGGAGAATTAAGCTAGGAATGCATAGAAAGTGATAAAGATTCGCTTATAAACTAAGTTCGGGTTATAGGATGAAGCTGCGGACCTGGAATTAGCAGTAAAATGTCGATACGGTGCTGTCCTACAAATTTGAGCAAAAGTTGTCAGGACGATGGCGCCCGGTGCCACAGTCCTCCGAAAAATCCGCAAAACAAAGGAGGATCTGTTCGTCTCTGCACAAGGATTCGAGATCTTCAATTTCAGCCGCATACCTGCAACCTACACACAGAAAAGCGAAGACGATTGGGGGGTTAGGGATTAGGGGTTTGCCTTTAGGTCAAACCCCGGTTTTGGAATTAACCAAGAAATGAGCAAGAGCTGTAAATGTAAATGTATGTAAAACAAGTACTAATACCTTGTTCTAAGGATGTTTGTATCCTTATGTGCGAAGGTTTAGATGTTGTATGTTGTATGTTGTAGTAGTATGTAATATGTGATCTCCTCTTCAATGGTTGAATCCTTGTCTTGAATGCAACACTTAGCCTTGAATGGAGACTTAGAAGGAATGCTTGAATGCTTGAATGCTTGAATGCTTGAGTATAATTTCCACGCTTTGTACACATATCCTCTTCATGCCAAATGAGACAGAAAAATGTAGTTTATATACTTGTCGTTTAGGGCTGATAGACTGATTTTCCCGACCTTAGGCCGACCAGGAAAGTTAATTTCCAATTTGCAAACAAAAAGACCCGAGACCCCTTAGGAGACCGGGCCCAAAATAGGACCCAAGGACCAGGGCGCTGGGCGCCCTGGTCCTGAGGGACCAGGGCGCTAGGCACTCTGGTCCCACCTCCCAGGACAGCAGGGTGCAAGGAGGTTCAGGCCAGGGTGCTTGAAAAATGCAGTTTTCAGTGTCGTGAGCAAGTTTCAGGGTCTCCATTCAGGTTGCGTGTTGCGTCACCATCGTGAAGACCAAAATGTAGTCGAAATTGCAAGTGTCACAATTTTAAGACGCTACATTTAGCCCCCACTTTAGCGGGAGTATGTATGCTCATACTTCTGGTAAAGTACAAGGAAACAACATTGAAAAACTTTCACCACGTCAAGGAGGCAAGATAAACCAAGCCCCCAGTGGACTAAGGATCTTACGACTTCGATTGACAAAGTAAAAGGGAAGATCACGAGGAAGAACCATGACTGTCAGTAGTAAGGTTCCCTCACTATGAGTCATGCAAAAGGAATATCGAAAATTTTCAAGGCAAAGCTAAGTTTACCAAGAAATTTTCAAGTATCTTGAAAAGATATGAACGGGATGTATGCCCCCCTACGTTAAAGCGATCGCACACGCCTCACCGGGGGTGATTGTTTTAACGTAGTGATACACATAAGAAATGAGAAAGGAAAAGGAGCACGTTATCACAAGGATTTAGCCCCCAAGTGTGAGATAAACCCAAGGATAATAGACACAAAACACAAAGCACAAGGTGACTTCGCTTCCCTCGGGGTCAGTATGCTATATGATAAGTCATGTATATATATCATATGTATGTATGCATAATTGTTCTTCATTCCCCAATCAAGGAAGGTCACCTAGAAGAAGGGAACACATGTGTCTTTTGAGTCAACATGAGAGAGATCGAGAGATCTCAATGCTTTGCATTGTCCTCAAGTAGACAACACTAAGGACAACAAATAGAAGAATGAGAGTACACATAGAAGAAGTGACAAAAGAGAGGGGGAGAGAATCTGCTATGCTAATGAAACTAGTCTAGCACGTCATCTACCCCCCGATCTTGCTGATCAATGTTTCGGGAAGGCAGGGAACACGCTAGAGGAGGAACATCCAACACAGCAGATGGAGCTATCACAAGATCCAAACAAGGGCTATGTTCATGTTCTGAGCCACATTGTTCTTGTCTAGGAGCTAGGATAAGTGCTTTAGAAAATTCATTAGATAAATGGTTATCAACATCAACAAGTTCATATTCACTATCAGAAGCAAGAGGAGTAACATTTTCATCATGAATAACATTTTCATCTATATCATCATCAAGATTTATAAAAATAGGATCTTTAACTCGCACAGGATCAAGACCATCATGCATCTTATGTTTAGGAGATTTAGGCTCAATGTCTAGCTGAGGAGAAAATGGAATAATGCTTGTTGAAGGTGTTTTTGGAGATTGCAAATTTTGAGCTCTAAGACGACGCTTTCGTTGGCATTCACGTGCAGAATGATTTCGTCTAGTCTTAGTAGGAAGTGGAGAAGACTGAGGAGGAGGAATGTTCTCATCCTTAGCACTTGGGTGTTTAGGTTGTGGTCTCTTAGGCTGAATAATAGGAGAAGAAGAAAGTCTCTTCTCTCTATAAAAGGAAGGAGGAGGAACTGCTCCATATAAAGAAGGAATTTTTGGTTTAGGGAGAAGACCAAGTCCATCATGACGAGGAGGTATAGGTCTACTCTTGGGAAGTTTATTAGGTATAGACATAGTCACATCCATAGCGATGGGTTGAGAATCTTCTTGAGGAAAGACATTAGTTTTATCTTTCAAAGGAAGAACTTCCTTCTCAAGAATGATAGGAATATCAAGTTTAGGTGCTCTAGGTTCACTTAGAGATAGGATCATATCTGTTTTCCACTTTTGATAAGATTTGAAAAGATGATCACTTCGCGGAGGAAGAGATTGGAATTGTTTAGGCCAAAAGTAATCAATAGGAACACTAGAGGTTCTTTCAGCTGGTTTAAAGAGACTATGATTGACAGTAACAACTTCACCATTATGGGGAAATTTCAAACACTTATGAATAGGAGAAGCAATATCTTTCATGGAAGATAGCCAAGGATAGCCAAGCTTCACACGAAATTGTTCGGAAGATGGAATAATAGCAAAGTTCACATCAAGAGATTTGTTATGGACCTCAATAGGCAATGTAATAGAACCAATTGCAGGAGAAGAAAATGCATCAAATAATTTCACAATCACATCTGTTTTGTCATAGATCACTTGATTCAATTGCAAAGTAAAAAGAAATTCTTCAGTAATAACATTAACCATGCACGAAGGATCAATAAGCACTCCACGGCAAGGTGTATTCTTGACTTTTGCAACTATGTATAAAGGACCATCAGGTGCCCTAATGGTTTCATTGGAATCAAATGTGATGGAAGGTTCTTTAGGGATTTCTTGCAGCTCTACAAAGTTAATCACATTCGGAGTCATAGACACAAGACCATCAGATGAAAGAGAGGAATCGTTAGTCTCAACCGCATTAGAGGTATGAGAAGGTAATGGATCAGTGAAAATCTAAAGATTTTGATTAGGAGGAGCTACAGATGTGTTGCCTTTATCATTCACTCCAGAAACAGAGATAGTATTGTTATCAATCAAATCTTGAATTTTACCCTTTAAAGAAAAACATTTTTCAGTATCATGCCCAGGCTGACGATGAAATTGACAAAAAGCTTTATTATCAAAATAAGGTGAAGTAATCTTTGCAGGATCAATTTTCCTTATAGGAGGAAGAGTAAGCACATTTTGTTCCAATAACTTATTCATAATACTATGCAATGATTCATTCAAAGGAGTATACTTTCTTTCTTTCTTGAAAAATTTAGAAATAGGAGGCACACCTGATGCTGCATTCACATTATTGTTGATGATGTTTTCATTGAATTTGATGGAATCTCTATTCGGTTTAAACTTCCCAAATGGTTGTTGACTGCTACCACCCTTATCACTCGGAGCCATAGGATGTGATTGTTCCATTTGACTCACAGTCAGTTGATAATTGTGAAGAGTTGCACACAACTGTTTGAAATAAGTAAACTCAGAAAATAGAAGTTTGTCTCGAATATCTTTTTGTAAATTAGAAATAAAGATTCTTTGAATGTCATTGTCAGGCACTGGAAAAGAAATTTGAGCATACAAATGCTTATATCTACCAATGAAATCAGTCACTTTTTCTTTAACACCTTGTTTACAATGCATTAAATCAATCAAAGTAACCTTAGGACTTATATTGTTTTGAAATTGTTGAATGAAAGCATTTGCAAGTTGTTCGAAAGAAGTAATAGAACAGGAAGGCAATGAGAAATACCATTGTAGGGCTTTGTCTCTTAATGTTCTAGTAAACAGTTTTGCAAGCAACCTTTGGTCATAAGCAAAATCAGTACAAATTGTTTGAAAAGTCTTAACATGTGTTAGAGGATCACCTTTACCATTATAAAGTTCCAAATGCGGGATTTCAACATGTTTAGGAGGGATAGCTTGAACAATGTCAAGAGAAAGTGGGCTCGCAACATCAAATGTGGGCACACTAAACTTAGATTGATTCATAGAGGCAATTTGTTGTTGTAAAGAAGAGACAGTTTGTGCAAGATTGTTAATGGTTGCTTCAGTCGAAGAGTTCATATTAGATGTGTTAGATTGAGATGGAGGTGTTATGTTATTGAAAGAAGGTAGAGAGTAAGGTGGTGGGACTCTATGATAATTAGTCATAGGAGATGATTGGATAGGAGGAATACTACAAGGAGGAATGGATTGGTTAAACGAACTGCCCCCTTGCGTCATGTTCATTTGTGGAGATGTAATAGGAACACTCATTGAAGGAATGAATGAAGAAGTCAGATTGAATGAAGGAAGAGGGTTAATTGAAAAGGAAGGATTGCCCCCATGACTAGTGATCACAGGAGGAATGTCTTGTGTAGAAGTAGCCATTATGTTTGATGTAAAGGTAGGTATGCTAGCAATAGAAGTCATCAAAGGAATAGAATGATTGACTTGTGTAGGAGGTTGTGTATAACCTAAAGTTTTAGCACAACTCTTCATAGGCATCACGTTCGAATTCACAATGTGTGAAATACCATGCAAAATATCAATTCCATTCTTATCACTTTGAAGCATACATTTTAGACCCTCAATTAAAGGAAGAGCTTGACTATCAGGGTATTCTTGAGACATCCATTGTCGCAAATCGTCAAATTGGTTATCCAATTTCGAAAGTTGTTCTTCAGAAACCTCATGGAGAGCTTCTTCATCATTAAGAGGATTAGAGGAATTACCCATGTCCTCGTTAAAAAGGCTATTCAAATTAGGTTCCATCTCCTCAGTAGTTAAACCTCAGAAAGACTTAATTCTATGGCTTCGTCTAACGGGAATAGTGTAAGTAGGGCTTATTGTTGTAAAACTCATGCACTAGAGAAGGAGAAAAACTTTTGAATTTAGAGGTAGCAATTTTCAGTAAAATCAGCCAATCTTCTGGATTTAAGCTGTTAAATGCAATCACAATAGTCTCCCGAAATTTCAGAAAAAATGTCCGGGACCCTGGCGCTCGGAGTGCAACACGTCCTTGCAACTTTTTTCGAAATTTGCAGGGATGAAAGGTATGATGATTTTAGAGCTAATATGAAAAAATTGAGTGATTTTACGATCTGTAGATAGGCCAAATTAAAGTTGCAATCTCAAAATTGAACCCTACCAAGATTGTCGAAAAATGCAAAATTTGAATTTTGAAAAAGAGAGGGAAACTTTTTATGATTTTAGAGGGAATGTCAAAAGCAATGCAAGTTTTGAAATTCAAAAGTTGACTCAATTTCACGCAAAATTCAATTTTGAAAGCGGAAATTAAAGTTGTTGTAATTAAGCACTTAATTTCAAAAGTCACAAATTGTAAGAATTTGAATAAAGCACTGAAATTTTTAATGAATGCAAACACCCTTTTCAGATTTAGGACAGTAAGAACACAATTTTGACACAAAATTTCAGTTTCAATGATTTTTGAATGTTTAAAAGCCTTGATCCAAGCAATCACAAGACCAACTTTGACTGTAATTTTGAAGGTGTTAAAATTGATAAAATCAGCCAAAATTCTGGATTTTAGCAGAAAAATACAGTAAGATCTTGCTCCCAAAATTTCGGAAAAAATGTCGGGGATGATGGCGCTCGGCGCCACGGTCCTCGCAACTTTTTTCCAAATTTTCAGGGATGAAAGATGTTGTGATTTTATTACGGAATCCAAAGTTACAGCTGATTTGGAGATGTTTTGATCAGTGAAATTGTCGGACAAAAGTTGAATCAAGAGGGTTTCAAAAATTAGGGTTTTGACACTTAACCACTTAATTTTCAAAATTAAAGCACAAATATGAATTGATAATTTGTAATAGAAGGACAGATCTGAAACAAGCATTAACATTTAGACATTTCGCAAGCTTAATTACTAAAAAGAAAATTTTAGGGTTTTAATGCAATCACCTCTAAAATTTTGCAAAAGATCAAACATGGAAATGTAATCAATTTTTTCAGATCTAAGCATGAAAAATCAGAAAGGATGTTCACGTCGGGTTCACCAAAATGTAAAGTGGAAAATCGCGATCGAACCCTAGTTGTTCTCCCCTCTTCCAACTCTGAGGAGAGAGAAGGGAGGTTCGCTAGGATTCGATGGTTTTCACTTAGGGGAGAGACTTTACATTCAAAAGAGGGGTTGAAACCCACTAGATCCAATCCCACACAAGGCAAGATTGGATGCTAAATGTGTTTCAAGGGGTTAAGACAGCAAGGCTTCCCTCTTTTGTAAAGAATGTGCATAGGAGAATTAAGTTAGGAATGCATAGAAAGTGATAAAGATTCTCTTATAAACTGAGTTCGGGTTATAGGATGAAGCTACGGACCTGGAATTAGCAGTAAAATGTCGATATGGCGCTGTCCTGCAAATTTGACCAAAAGTTGTCGGGACGATGGCGCCCGGCGCCACGGTCCTTCGAAAAATCCGCGAAACGAAGGGGGATCTATTCATCTCTGCACAAGGATTCCAGATCTTCAATTTCAGCCGCGTGCCTGCAACCTACACACAGAAAAGCGAAGACGATTGGGGGGTTAGGGATTAGGGGTTTGCCTTTAGGTCAAACCCCGGTTTTGGAATTAACCAAGAAATGAGCAAGAGCTGTAAATGTAAATGTATGTAAAACAAGTACTAATACCTTGTTCTAAGGATGTTTGTATCCTTATGTGTGAAGGTTTAGATGTTGTATGTTGTATGTTGTAGTAGTATGTAATATGTGATCTCCTCTTCAATGGTTGAATCCTTGTCTTGAATGCAACACTTAGCCTTGAATGGAGACTTAGAAGGAATGCTTGAATGCTTGAATGCTTGAGTATAATTTCCATGCTTTGTACACATATCCTCTTCATACCAAATGAGAGAGAAAAATGTAGTTTATATACTTGTCATTTAGGGCTGATAGACTGATTTTCCCGACCTTAGGCTGACCAGGAAAGTTAATTTCCAATTTGCAAACAAAAAGACCCGAGACCCCTTAGGAGACCGGGCCCAAAATAGGACCCAGGGACCAGGGCGCTGGGCGCTCTGGTCCCACCTCCCGGGACAACAGGGTGCAAGGAGGTTCAGGCCAGGGTGCTTGAAAAATGCAGTTTTCAGTGTCGTGAGCAAGTTTCAGGGTCTCCATTCAGGTTGCGTGTTGCGTCGCCATCGTGAAGACCAAAATGCAGTCGAAATTGCAAGTGTCACAATTTTAGGACGCTACAACAAGTAAGTTGTTAAGAACCCTTCTACCAGCTTATGCAATCCAAGTCTCTACAATCAATGAATTGAGGTCTATACCTAATACGCCAGTTTCTTTGGATGCTACTATTGGTAAGCTACATGCATTTGAGTTAAGTAATTTTGATAACAGTGGATCTTCGATAAATAAAGTTGAATCTGCATTTATTTCTTTTCATCTTGATGAATCTAATGATTACAATGAAAGAAAGTATAAGTACTCTGAAGGAGATCAGAGTGGAGCAAGTGAAAGATTTCGGAAGAACATGGAAGAAGTACACAAACTATATGAAGGTATCAGAAAGCAAGAAGAGTTTGAAGCACTATTAGCCAAAAGGTTACCAAGAGGCAAAGGTAAGTATAAAGGAAAACTACCTTTCAAATGTTTCAATTGTGATAAGATAGGACATATGGCTTCTAACTGTCCTCACAAAGATTTTACTGAAAAGAGAGATTACCGAGATAACAGATAGAAAGATAACCATTACAGAGGACAGTGCGACTTTAGAAGAAGAGATAGAAAGATGTGCTTAATAGCTGATGAGGAATCTAACGATGATAAATCAGATGAGACTGATACAGGGGAAGTAGTTTATGTGGCTATCAAGGATGGATTAGATGAAGAAAGGTATGAAGAAAAAGCCCTAATATCTCACATAAACACTAATGATTCTTGGATTATAGATAGTGGATGCTCACATCATATGACAGGTGATAAACATAAGTTTGTTATGTTAGAAGATTATGATGGAGGCTATGTTAGATTTGGTAATGATGCACCATGTCCGGTAAGAGGTACAGGATCTATAACACTTCTTGATAATGCAAGATGCAATGATGTTTATTGGGTTGAAGGTTTGAAATACAATTTGTTGAGTGTAGGACAGCTAAACAACACAGGTTACCAAATAGAATTTTAGAAAGGTATTGTCAAAGTTGATGACAATAATGGAAAGTTAGCTGCTACCGAGACACAAACAAAATTTAATACATTTCACCTTCACTCAACTCGGAATAAGTGTTTTCATGCAAAGATTGATGATACCTAGTTATGGCATAAAAGGTTTTGTCATGTAAATTGTGATAATCTAATCAAAATAAGTAAGAAGCACAGAGTAAGAAGTCTACCAAGTCTTGAAAAACCTGAGAATGCTATGTGTCGAGGATGCCAGATGGGTAAGATGACAAGATCAAGCTTTACAAGTAAGTCTTACACTTCTAAGGGAATTTTATATCTAGTGCACATTGATCTTTGTGGTCCTATGAAAGTTCAAAGTTATTATGGTGATAAGTATTTCATATTATTTGTGGATGACTATTCAAGGATGATGTCAGTAATGTTTTTAAAGGAAAAATAAGAAGCTTTTCAAATGTTTAAATTGTACAAGGAAAGAGTTGAAAATGAAACAGGAAGACAACTGAAATATCTTGAATCAGATAAAGGAGGAGAGTTCACATCTGATGAATTCAACTTGTTTTGCAATGATCATGGTATTAAAAGACAAGTCTTTGCACCGATTACTCCACAGTAGAATGGAATAGCTGAAAGAAGAAATAGATCTATTGTGGATTGTGCTAGAACACTGATGATTGAAAAGAAGGTGCCACAAACATTTTGGAGAGAAGCAATAAGCACAGTTGTTTACACCTTGAACCGAGTTCAATTGAAGAAAGGTAATTTGAAGACACCATATGAAATCTGGTATGATAAGAAACCTAGTCTTAGTTATTTTAAAATCTTTGGAAGTAGATGCTATGTTCATAAAGATGATAGAAATGGCAAGTTTGATCAGAAAAGTGAAGAAGGAACATTTCTAGGTTATTCTTCCAGAAGCAAAGCATTTAAATGTCTGATCAAATCATCTAACAAAATAGTAGAAAGTGGAAATGTGAAAATTGATGAATTTGCAGAAATAAATGATGAAGGAAATTCCAAGGAACCAAAAGACTATGATGAATTTGTCTATGTTCAACCAAGAAGTCCTACCAAGAAGACTATTGAAGAAAATGAAGAGAATATCTAGTTACCGAGTGATGAAGAAGATCATACAGAGCCTACCGAGCCTGTATTAGCCAAGTATGTCAGAAGACATCATGCACCAAGTCAGATTATAGGAGATAAGGATGATCCAGTGATTACAAGGAACAAACTGAGATAGAACACATGTTTGATATCTGAATTTGAACCGAGAATAGTGAAAGAGGCATTTAATAGTGAATATTGGGTAAATACTATGATAGAAGAGATTGATCAAATCAAGAAGAATGACACATGGACACTAATCCCAAGACCAAAGGACAAAAATGTAATTGGTACAAAGTGGATTTTCAAAAACAAGCTAAATGAAAAAGGAGAAGTCATTCAAAACAAAGCAAGATTAGTTTGCAAAGGTTATGCTCAAGAAGAAGGAATTGATTACGGTGAAACCTTTGCACCTGTTGCTAGACTTGAAGGAGTAAGAACATTGTTGGCCTATGCTACTTTCAAGAACTTCAAGATATACCAAATGGATGTCAAATCTGCAATTCTGAATGGAATACTAGAAGAAGAAGCTTTCATTGAACAACATGAAGGATTTGTTGAAGAAAATAATAAAGATCGGGTATGTAAATTGAACAAAGCCTTATATGGTTTGAAACAAGCACCAAGAGCATGGTATGAAAGATTGCACTCTTATTTGATTAAGATTGGTTTTACAAGGACAAGTGAGAACAACAACATGTACATGAAGAATGATGAAAATGGAATACTGATCTCAGCTATATTTGTTGATGATATTATATTTTGTGGAAATGACTCTTTATGCAAGAACTTTGGAAATGAAATGAGCAAAGAATTTGAGATGTCATTAATTGGTGAGATAAAGTATTTTATAGGTTTACAGATACTACAAATGAAAAATGAGATTTTCATTACTCAATCCAAGTACATAAAGGAAATCTTGAAGAAATTTGGAATGGATGATTCAAAACTAGTAAGTACCCCTATGACTACCAACTGTAAATTATCTAAGAATGATGAATTTGCATCTGTTGATGAGACACTCTACCAATCCATGATTGGAAAACTACAATATGTTGTTCACAGTAGACCAAACATAGCACATGCACTAGGTATAGTTGCAAGATTCTCTGCAGATCCTAAGGAAATACACATGACAGCAATCAAAAGAATTTTTAGATTCTTGAAGGCATAGAGGATTATGGCTTAGTATATCAGAAAGGAAATGATTTTTATTTAAAATTTTATACTGATGCTGATTGGGTAGGCAACATTGATGACAAAAAAAGCACAAGTGGAGGAGCTTTCTTTTTAGGAGAAAGACTAGTGAGTTGGCTTAGCAAGAAAAAAGGATGTGTTTCACAGTCAACAACAAAAGCTGAATATGTTGCTGCAGCATTGAGTTGTACCAACATTGCATGGATCAGACAACTATTGGAAGGTATAAATGAGAAAGTTACCAAACCAGTAATTATATTCCATGACAATACTACTGCCATTAATATTTCAAAGATTCATGTTATGCACTCTAAGACAAAGCACATATCTATCAAATATCATTATCTTAGAGAAGAAGCTCAAGAGAAGAAAGTGGTGTTGGAATATGTTAGCACAAAGGAGCAAATAGCAGATATCTTCACCAAGCCACTACCAAAGGACACTTTTGAATATCTCAGAAGCATGTTAGGGGTCCTACCCCTATCTTCTACTCACTGACCGAGTTTGGTGAAAGCATCAATCCGATGACTCTAATGAATATCTTTTGGGAGTTGATGTTTAGTTATACACTTAAGGATGTTTTCTAAAAGTGTATTGGAATTAATACAAGAAATATTGCAGGGAACGGGAATTGAAGACAGATGCTCTAACCGAGACTCAGTTGATACACAACAACTGGAAATCACTTCTTACAGAAAGAAATTATGTTTTAAGTTCTTTTTGGCATTATTGTCAAAGGGGGAGAAGACCTATAAAGGAGAGAATATTGAGAGAAGATCTATTAGGGGAGAAGACTAAGAGAAAACTGAGCAGACTATAGATTGGGAAGTAGACTGAAGAGATAAGGAGAAGTCTAATGTATGGGGGAGAGCATTTCAGCATTTCAAAATCACAGCAATCGAAATCTATTAAGGTCAAATCAATTGGTTTTGTCATCAATTCCAAAGGGGGAGATTGTTGGCAATATTGCATTATAACAGACAATGAAAGATTGTTGGCATTTCTTAAGGATATTGAGAAGGTTGTTGATGATTATGGATATAACTGATTAAAGATGTTTTACTGTCTTGCTATTATTATTTTGTCATTGATGTCAAGAAATTGATTTTCTAATTCAGTATGATGTTGCCATATGTTGAGAAGTATGATATGAAGATTATAAAGATGTCAGTAAAAGACACAGGAAAGAATATGATGAATAAGGTATTCAATGGGCAACTACTACCGAGTCAGACAATGATGAGATCGTGATGTTTTAGATTGTTTTAACATCATACATATGTTGTAAATTGTAAAGGTTAATACTATACTATGTTATCAAGCAAAGAACCTAGTCGGTAAACCCTAAGGTTATCGCTATCGGTTAATGAAGGCGGAATGTCTATCGAGTGGAGTTTAGTATTCACCGAGTTGTTACCGAGTTGTAACCGAGCTATAACAGAATGCATTAAATGTTTACATGAGGTATTTAATGAAGGAATCTGATGAGCTAGAGCGGATTAAATGATTGGTAAGCCATGGAAGAAGTTTGTTAACGAATCTAAGGCAATGGAAAGTTGGCATGAAGATCTACAGCTCAGATTGAACCGCAATAGCCTGGCGCAAGTTCCAAGACTATTATGCAAGTTCCAAGGCGGGGTAAAATGTTTTCAGATTGAAAGATGCTTTGAACATGGACAAGATTGATGATCTGATGGCTATCATTGATCATCGGAAATGTGATCAAGGAGATTAAGTGGTTACCTAATTGTTTATAAATAGGAAATTGTTGATAAACAATGTATGCGGGCAAGTGTATGCACAGGGATGCTACATAGTGATTACTCAGCACAGAAGCTTGAAGACCTATTAGAATAATAGAGTATAGAAGCCCAACAGATAGACAAGATTAGTTCTATGTTTAGATTGTATTGAACAAATAGGAATCTGCTTTAGCATTTTAGATGTGAAGTTGCAGATAGATTTTTATTACTGTTATTTTGTGAAAGTGACAAAAAATCTCTTAACCAAGTGGACTTAATAGTCTTATATGTAAACCCTCTAGCAAGGTGACATTTTGATTGAATGTTTGAAATCCTTTAACAAGGTCACTTCTAACAAAGTGAAGATCCTAATAGATCTGAGGGAAATCTCTTAACCGGGTCACATCTAGCAATGTGTTTGTAATCTTTAACAGGATTTTCTTTTAACTGAGCATACTCTAGAAGAGTATATTTCTTAGTGGGTCGAAAATACCATAGTAGTTTTTGCCTATTTGGGT